>NW_008613318.1:0-19015 GCF_000691845.1 Merops nubicus | reverse complement strand
CGCTGCCTCGCACGCCCAGGGCCGCGCCAGCCCCGGGGCTACACCCCCCTCCTCCTGCTCCGGAAGGCCCCTCCCGGTGCGGGAACGGGACGGACCTCGTCTCTCTCCCTGGACCCACCGCTGCAAGGGCAGGGCCCGGCTGCAGGGCACCAGCGGCACGCTGCCGCCCCTGGACCTGCCCGTTACTGTGCACTCTGAAGGGATGCACTGACCACCTAATGTCGTCCTCCGACAGTGAGGCTGCAGCTGTGACACGCTCAGCTTGTCTTCCCATGATGATTAAAGTTTCTCCAGTCCCTCTGTATCTAGCAGCAGCTCAGTGCTGCTGCTGAAGATCTCTGCATGTCCAGAACCCTTGTCATCACAAAGTGAAAACTACCATGGGGCAAGCAATTGCCACTGTGGAGTCCACCCAGTCCCATTTATCTTCTCAGCCTTGCTGGACGCTGTTTAAGACGTAGTCCTTGTTCACACCTAGATCACCCACTCACTTGTGCAGCAGCAGCCCTGACTTCATGAGCAAAACCCACCCACACCAAGACAGGACCTGTGGACACATCTGCTTTCACAAATCCTGCCAGCACAAGGCGTTGCTTTGTGTCCACCACATCTCTCTTTGTCACCAGAAGAGTCCAGATGTGCTGGACATGGCACAGAATGTGATGGGATTCATGCACAGGTGCATTCACCAACACTTTCTTTATGGCAGTACTTTCAGCACCCCATAGCAGGTCCTATCCTGCAGTCTGAAGAGCTAATATTTGCAACTAAAATCATCCTCTGTGAATATCATCCACATCCTGGGACAATCAGACATTCAGTTCATACTAAATCACCAAGATTACCCCGGCCCTCATTTCTCATAAAGATAGCCAGAAGAAGGGCTGAGGTTTCTAAAGAAAAATCCTAAAAACCCTTCATCAATGCCTGCTTATTGCTGTTATGCAATAGGAAGCACAGCTGAAGCCGTCTACTAAAATCTTCCTGCTCCGTATCTCCCAGCCCTTTAGCAGAGACCCGGGTGCCAAAGAGAAAGGCAGTAGTTCTCTCTAATCCCGTTCCTTCGCTGGAAGACAAAGGTAACGTGAACAACACCCCCATCTCCTGCACGATTCGCGAACTGCGTGCCCATCACCAGCACGCAGAAAAGGGGGCTTTTCCAGTCTCTACCAGCCCTGTTGCAGGAATACTGGGTTTGCTTCAAAACCTGGCCTCCTGCATGACACAGTGACAGTGAGGATGTCATTTGGCAACCTCAGATTTGCACAGTCTGTATCCAAGAAGAGAAACTGAACAGTCCAACACGGTATCCGTTACAGACCATTTTAATCCCTGGTCTAATCCATTACAATCTGCTTTAATCCCTACCCAGCTGCAAACATCCACTCAAAGAAGCAGGGATTGGCGCTATATTCTGCCGGACCATGTTGGGTTTTAATTGATGCAAGGCAACCATATGCCATAACACCAGGCAATGCAGTGGAGTCCTAAGTAAACAAGTAAGTAAATGTTCTGGAAGGCAAATAGTGGCACAAATAGAAAGCAGCAGAAAATGCCTATAACCAAGGGGGAGCTGGGTTCAATTAAGGAGAGAAAGACGATTGGGGGAGTTATGTTTGTTTGGTGCAGATGTTTCGGATAGAAGAAGTATAATGATTCTATGTAAAGAAAAACAAACTAGACTCTGGCAATCATTTCATGCCAAAGCTTTCTAAAGCAGAACTGATCATGTGGGTCTTTTTTTTGGTGGTGGTGGTTTTATGTTTTTTGGTTTTTTTCCTATCCTGTGACTCATTTGGGAAAAAGAAAATAATTATGAAGCCAAAGAGTTAATTTCTATCACACATCAATAACCTCACCATCACTACCTCCCCTGCTGGTTATAGACCTGATCCTCAGTACTCTCCCTCTGTTTTGCCCAGCTTTGCCCATCATTGCTCCATGCCTCTCTCCTCCTGCAGGAGGGAGGCCCAGAGTGTCTGCCAATCACTATCATCCCAGGAAATCTCTGAGTAGGAGCCGGAACCTTACTTACTGGAACCTGAAAGAAAGGCAGGGAGCTGGGGAAGAGATCATAGGAAAATTTAGAGTAGGAAAAAAACATAATGTCACAGCTACATGGCACTCTCTTCACACACACATATACCCCCTCCAGTGAAGGTCTCTCACACTACTCAAGCCTTCCCAAGGGAGGAAATCCCACATGTACTACGAGAAAAATCAATGCTTGCTTCAGTTAACTTTAACCTATTTACTATGTGTGAGACCAGTCACTGGAAAACAAAGCAGCTCTGTGATAATGTTGTCTTGTTTACTAAGGAAAGGCTTGAATCTACCTAAACAAAAATCATTAAAAGCTAAGTGTCCTGACATCCTCAGACTAAATACCACCAGCAGGGAGGTTCCCCATCATTTCTGCTGGTACAGCACTACCCCCACGATGGGACAGATTTTCTCCTAGCACAGCCAGTCAGGGTGTGCAGCAGACAGTCTGCCTCTGAAGCACAGCAGGCCCACGACACGGAGCCTTTCATTTTGCCAGGCTTGCTGCAAAGCTCCTGAAAAGGGGCTGTGAAAATCCCTGCACAGATGCTGCAAGAGGGAATACAGCTCCTGCACTAAACAGTGAAGTGGGAGTCCATCAGCCCAGCACACAAGCGTGTAACGTGGGTACAACATACCAGCACGACAAGGGAAGTGTGTTACACACCCTGGATCCTGGGACAGTGGTGGAATAACTTGATTACAGCTAATCTTGGAGCAGGGTTCTTACAAATTAGTGGGTCTCCTCACCACATCAAAGCACCACTATCCTCTTGATCAACACCATCCACACAATGCCCCAGAGCAGGAGAGTGTCATAGCCCACAGTGGAACTGCATCAGGTAGAGGCTTAGCAGAGTGAAGAACCATTTCTGCAGATCTCACCCTCAGGCTCAGAACATCACCAGTGTGAGCAAGTGGTTTGTTAACGGGGTTGTCTGCATCCCTTCTTTTGAATTTTTCTATCCAAACACTATGCCTGTGGGAGACAGAATAGCCTCTTTCATCCAGGAATGCTCACACAGCTCCACTACCTTCACCCACTGCTAAGGCTGCCCGAAAGGTGCACGAATTGCACAGCACAGGTGAAGGACTTGGTGGCATGCAGAGAAGTCAGAAGTGTTTTGAATACTCTAGGGAGATTCTGCAGGTTTTAGGTTTTGCTCCTAGTTAATGTTGGGTTCTGGTGTTGGTCCTAAAGCCAAGATAAGAAAATCCCCTTCTACTGATAATCAGCATCATCAGGAATGCCAAAGAGCTTATCAGAAAGGACTGAGTGCACAGATTTGCACTCGAGAGATAAGTTGCACAGCACACAAGTTCACTGTGTTGAACTCATTGTATACTGCATGCCAAAGAGCTTATCAGAAAGGACTGAGTGCACAGATTTGCACTCGAGAGATAAGTTGCACAGCACACAAGTTCACTGTGTTGAACTCATTGCATACTGCCGGTTGCATATATTTCTATCTTGATTAGACCACAATACAGAAATACAGGATCCCTTGTCTCTCAGATTTCAGATTGTCCAGGACCACAGTAAACTCTTAGATTTTCAGAGGCATTTGTCCAGTTTTTGAAAGTAGATGAGGAGATGCATAATCATGGCTTAAGATGTTATCATATCCAAGACCATGTTATGAGTACTAAGATATCCCATTTGGATTAAAAACAGGGAATGTCACTAATATTTACATGCTCATTGATTCAGAAGGAGTAAATGTTGCTCCTCTCCCTTCGTGTCCCAAGATATGTCCCAGTCATAGGGAGAAAAGGAAATCTCCTTAGCATTAGAAATTTTGTGCATCTCTCATCAGCTTTTGACTTCTGTTTGTCAATGAAGCCTCATGTTTCTGATTAGGAGTGGCTTTTGCTACTAAGAAGCAGAGCACAAATACTGCCTTGCTGTGCAGAGCCTTTGTGAATATGAAACTTCTCTTTACCTAAGGCACAGTGGGACCTGGAAAGGTTCAGGTCTTCTCTTCAAGACACTTAGAACACAGTAGCTACAACTACTGTGATTTCAGAGGTATGAAGGTGTTTGAACGGGGCAAGGTTTAGCACAAACAAACTTCTGGTAGAAGGAAAGCGCAGTGCTAAATCTTGCCACCTCTTGCTGCTGGATAAACACCCTTCAAACACCCTTCCTGTTGTGCCAAGTGGTATCCATCCTTAGCCACTGTGCCTGCTGGAAGCAGCCCCTTACCATCCAGTTCAGCCCTGCTGGCTGGACTGTTCAGGTGACCCACATTAACAGCCACCAGCCAGTTAAAGCATTTCAGCAATTCCTTACTTTGACTGGAGCAGATCTGAGATAATGCTCAAGCAGCATATCTGAAGGTGCAGTAAAGAAAGTAGCTGATAACTGTAGTATCAGAGGAGGACTTGTCCCCATGACCCAACCATACTTGGTATTTAAGCACAGGCTTTGAATTAGGGTTTAAAAGCCACCAGATTTCACTAGTCACTAAGGTGAGAACATTTCAGAAGTGACTAGCATCTATACAGCCCTCAAAAATAGGGATCTTGAGAGGTCACACGATTCATTTACTTTTCTATAAACCAGACTCAACTGCATTTAAACCAAAGCACAATACGATGTGCAAATTACAGCTAAAATAGTAGAATGGGACTCAGTTAAAAGGGAGAGATTTTTGGAGTATGTGAAATCAGCCAGTGAAAGACAAATTGTGCTCTACCAGACTCAAGCTGTTCCTCCTCACCCTGCATTGTGGTGGAAGGTCTATTGCCAGAGTCCATCTCTCCATGCTCTCAACAGGATGTCAACAGCAACTCAAAAAGATATGAACACTTAGTGGTTCTCGTCAAGAAAAAGAAACTGAAAGTATGCCATATTCATCCTGTATCCTGATGAGACTCCATAAGAGTTTATACCCTCTCCTGCCATGAACATCTCCTTTGGCTCCAAATGCCCAAGGTTTCATGTGGCTTGTAGGCTCAACAAAGTCAGCTGCTTCCACCTGAGTTCAAAAAAATTAAATTTCCATAACTCCCAAGCTTTAGCTGGTTGGGATCCTATTTACAAACCAATCACTGAAGAAAAACCAAATATTATCAGGTGTAACTGAAGTTGCGTGGGGTCTAATCTGCCAGTCCCCACCAAGGGATGCTATCACCTGAAACACAATGATTTTTGTTTGACACAGATTTCCCTTCTAGAGGAGTCCTATGAACAGGATCATTGTTATCCAAAGATTGCAACAGTAACATCCCTAAAGCCCATTAAGGAGTAATCAGTCCTTCAGTGCTGTTCTGCTGTTTGTAAACCAAAGTCCCTATGAGGCCACACAAATTGAAACTAAGAAGATAGCTTAGGAACATGTCACTGACCAGAGATGACCATGCCTTCTCCAAGCATTCACATGCAGCTCAGTGCTAGCTACCAGGGTAACCAGATAATGTCCTCAGCAATCCCACCAGACTTACTTCCTCCTCTAGTCTTGAGGAGAAACCTCTAGCAAAGAAACACAAAGGACTCAGTAACTTCAAATAAAGAAGGACACCAAACATCAGTGACATCTGGGTCCCACAGGCTAATGGCAAAGGAAAGAGCAACAACCACAAATCCACAAGCATGGAAAACTTTGATAGCCTGCAGCCAATCAGATACTGCACAGGAAATGTTTTAGAAAACTTTCTTGTAGAAATCAGAAACAAGGCATGAAAAATGGCACAAAACAACACAAGCTACAACCTCACCCCCCTCCCCCAGAGCACATACTGGAAGAATGAAGGTGCTGTGGCCAGAGACACAGAAGCAGTTCTCTACCATTAAGACCGTTTTCACCCCAGGTACTTTTTGCATTTTGTAGCCTCTTCCAGACAAATCTTTCCCTCTTCCACTCCTGTCTTCCCCCCCAACCCTGAAACAGACCTAGAAGGGGAAAGAGCTGGTTTTGTTTCTTCTCTACTCAAGCTAAATCCAAAGCAATTTCTGTGTGTGTGAGTGCAAAGGCAGAATTTCCTGAGCAAGCTAGAGAGAAACAAGTCTGGCAGGAACCCCACCTTTGATGGTGGGACTTCGCAGGAGGATGTTCAACCTGCCACAGCTTGGTACTGTTTTTTTCTCCCACAACAAACACCTTTTAAGATTCTCACCTGTGGCTATTTTCTTCCCTTCTTTTAAGAACAACCCTAACAAGAGAGAAATTGAACTACAGCACTGAAGGAAGACTTTATACTAGTCAACATGAATGGAAGGGTGTATATTTACTGGGGAAAAACAAAACAAAAAGGAAGTATTAATGTAAAGAGAAATAACAGAGAACAGCAGCAGCAAGTAGCTGGCTGTAGGCAGGTGTTTCTTACCAAGCCACTCCTGGCAGTCCCCCATATCTCCTGTGCACTGATTCAGCAACAATTTAGTCCTACAAAGAGTCAGGTTGAATCCAACCTAATGTAAATAGAATTTGAAAACTTTGAAACGTTCTGAAAGGGGCAGTCTAAAGCAAATTTATGTTCCGAAAACCTCTGAGACAGGAAGTAGGACAAAACTAAGTGGCAGATTTTCGAGACTGCCTTGGCTGATAACTTCAACACACAGGGGTCTAAGTAAAGTTTCACACAACCATTGGAAATTAGAAAAAATAATAGTGGCCTCATGAAGAGAACAACATGTAACCCACACACGGTGTAATGCATGCTCAGTAGTGACTGGCAAAGGCCAGGCATCACTGCTGTGTGCACTTCCATGATGCAAATGCCAATTATTAAGTTAATCATTTAAACTCTAGCAATGCCTGGAGTTTCTGTCAGGCTCCAGGAAAGAGACAATGCAGGAGAGAGACAATCCCCACTCTGAAGTCTAGATTATGACTTGCAAACAATACACAAGTTCACTGCCTTCAGACAGAGTGCAAATGAGAACAGCTAAGGAGGCTCATCTTCACAAAATAAAAATGCTGCTGGGGAAAATCAAGGAGTTCATCTGGGCAGGGAGGAGGAACAACCTGCACAGGCATTTAGTGCAATGCAAAAGCAGACAGCAGGCCGATGGATAGAGAGGCAAAACCCCTTCACTTCTCTTGCCTTAAAAGAACACCTGACCACAATATTTGTTGCTCCAAACACAGGGTATATTTACTCTGTGTTCTACTTAGTGATTTAATGTCAACCTTCTGTTGATAGTGGTGTAAATCTGCTCCTCAGTTTTGTTACAAATGTCCAGTTTCCGGTGCAGTACTGCAGAAACCACTCTTGAAACTCTCCCTTTTCTGAATCTGTCCAACACTTGGCAATTTTAGCGATGCTCCAGAGCTGAAGACCAGTCTCAAAAGGGTTAAAATTCAAGGACACAAATGAAAATGCAATTAATAAATCTGCTACATAAAAGATCCTCATGCTCATAATGCAATCGGCAAGGGTTGAACATTTTTCCTTGGGCTTACTCTACTCTATTACAGCAATAATGCATGGTAATATGGTTTGCATTGATTTGCCTCAAGGTACATGTACTACATCTGCAAGCTAACAGGGAAAAAGGAGGGAGGTCTTTCCCCTTGAAAGGCTGGAATTACTTAATTATCTAAGGAAAATGACATGCAGATTTAACAGCACAGGGAAGGGCTAGGACTGACTTCCCCCATTCCCAAAGAACACAGAATAACACTTCTCTGCTACGTGATCTTCATGCCAAGCAATGCTCCTGGTTTGTTATTATTAATTACCCTGGCTCCTATCACTGGAATTCAGAGGTGTTGATACTTCACATCACCCCCAGCTACGCTTGCTGTTCATAAATCATACTAAGAGGAGTTGCCAGGAGAGGAGAGGAAATACTAAAGGAAACATGTAAGCATCTCTAAATAGGCGGCTGCTGTTCAAAGAGGCTGCAGTCCTCTGCACAGAGACAGATGTAAAGCAGTATTAGTGTTATGAGACAGCAGGAGACACATGCCAAAAGTGGACAGGGAAGGCAAGGAAACAAGTGTTCAGATAGAAAAGATAAAGGAAAGCAGATGGCCTGAAGGATTAACCTTTCATCTTCACATCCACAGGTTAGATCAGATCAGATCATTTGGTCTGATAACATCTGAAAAAGCACTATTAAGAGTATTAATCTGTAAGGGGTTGACTGTAGTCCAAACAGGGATAGAGGTGATAGTTCTAGTGGTCAAACCAGCACTGATTTTCCCTTCAGAGCCTGGAGCTAATAATTTAAAACCTCTTTCCCAGTTTTCCATCTGTAAAATGGAGCTGAAATTGCCTTGCCACTTTAAAGGTGAAGTTCTGAACAGGGTTTTTGCCATCCCACACCTCCTACCCCTTTATATAATTATACCTTCCACAGAAAGCATTCACTCTTCTGCTCCTCACAACAACTGTGCTTAAACTCTTGCTCCTTTTTAAAGGGGTGTCCTGCATAAAGAATTGAGAAACATAAGCTTTGATACCTGGGAGTTTTATCTCAGCCCAGTTACTAGACTGATGACCACACTGTGATTCACACTACTCACTCCAGGCTGGGGACACCTGGACCCCACTTTATCCAAAGATTGAACATACTTCCCATTAACAGCTTTTTTTTAATTGTTTTTAAAGATAATTTAAAAGTTACAAACAGCTGAGACTTGAAAGCAAGGTTTGTTGGAAAGGAATGGTAACTTCACTCAATGAATGATCACTCAAGGTACCTTGAGAAAAATAGGAGCTTAAAGGCACACAAACACTTCCTTTGGTCACTCATCATTGTCAGTTCAGTCTTCTTATTCTGAGCAAAGGAAAGTTTCTTCCCTTCTTTCCTCCTTTCCGCCTTTTGCAGTTTAACCCGAAGAAACTTAAGATTTCAGGGGGTTTTGTTCTTTTTCCATTGTGGAGTGTGTGTGTTTTCTCTTTCCTCACAGTGCACCTTTTCAATACTTCTTCACCCCTGGAAGCTTGACAGTGTGGCAAAAGAAGCAGTGAAAGTAACACAGAAACAGAACAAGAAATGAGCTGGAAGTTATTCATTCCAGTATTCTGTAATATATTGAAGAAAAAAGGGATGAAATGGGGTTAAAATACAATCTTCAAATACTGCTGATCTGAAATTCTGAAATACTGAGATTTCAGGTCTCAGTGAAAATCAGAGGGAGGAGAGACAAGGGGGAAAAAAAAAAATCCACAGAGACTTTTAACAGAGACATGCTTTTCTTTATATCTTTGAATTTTTCTTTAAATAATTTTTAAACCAAAGTTTTATATTAATCAAACCAATTAGAAATGGTGGATTGCTGTGTAAATTTTACAAATAGCAGGTTCAGCCTGCTTTCCACGGGTGGATTTCTCAGTAATACCATAATAGAATTTGTACGTTGCAATTAACTTTCTCCAGCCCAGACTGAACAAACTATTTCTTATTCCTCTCACTAAACTTTCCCCTATACCACCATCATCACTGCATTACCAGCACAGGAGGTTCAGAAATACTTTAAACTGTCAACTAAAGTCTTCTCTGCCCAAGTCTCTCACCTAAGTCCACCTTTATCACACAAGTAGACACAGGAGGGAGCTCACACAACCCCGTTCACACTGAGGTTATGTCTCTCCCTGCAGCGACCGAAGCGATTTAACATCTCTAATTTTCAATTCAGGGTTCCTTTAGGTCTTGAACTTAGATTTCCAAACCTGCTAGAGTAGAGATCACCCTTTTTAGGTAGAAGAGCAACTGATATGTGCCCCACTCCATACTAGAAACAGAAAAAAATCAGCAGTGTCTGCTGAGCTGAGACCACAGGGATGAAATCTTTGCTCATCAGATTTGGGAGTGGCAGATGAGGCTGCACACACATCTGTAATGTAACACTGCTCTTACTACTCCTGCCTGAACTCTCAGTTGCCTTTTATGTGTGTTACTTGTCCTTTACTTCCTACTCCATGCCAGACCTCACAAAGAAAGCCCTAGAAGTTTCTTTCTTTAGCCTACTCCTGCTCTGCCTAATCTGCATGTCTATGACTGCAGCAAAAGCCTCCTCATATTCAGAGGCTTTTTTTTATTTATACAGCCACCTAGGCAAAGCTCTTGAAAGCAATGCCCACTGACCCTGCATATTGCTTTTCTACAACAGATTTTATTCCCCTTATCTCAGCTTCCTTTTCCATTGGCCTTCCCAGGTGTCATTCATAGAATCACAAAGTAGATTGGGCTGGAAGGGCCTTTTGAAGTCAACCCTCCGACATGAGCAAGGACATCTTTCACTAAATCAGATTGCTCAAAGTCCCATCCGACTGGATCTTGACCACTTCGAATGGTAAGGCATCCACAACAACTCTGGGCAACCTGATCCTGTGTCTCACTAACCTCATCTTGTAAAATGTCTTCCTTATGTTCAATGTAAACTTAACCTCTTTCAGTTTAAAAATGTTGCTCTTTGTCCTGTCACTACAGCCTTGGTAGAAGTCTCTCTCCATCTTTCTTATAAACTCCCTTTATGTGTTGAAGGACTGCAGTAAGGTGTCCCAAGAGTCTTCTCTTCTCCAGGCTGAACAACCTCAAGTCTCTCAGCCTTTTCTCTCACCCAAACCAAATTCAATAAAGGGAGAATCTATGGATACAGCCTTTACCAGCTGTCATCGCCTGTTTCCACATCACACACTTGAGGTCAGGGAGCCCAAAATGCTGCTTGCCATACAATTAAATGAAGCTTTTGATCAAATCACCTTGAAGTCAAGCAACAGTGAGCAGACAATAAGATTAAGTGTTTACCTATTTGCCAGACTATGGCCAAAAAGAGCACATCATTTTATTTCAGCAGGTATTTCTGTAACAAATGGAGTAGGCACTGACAGCACAGGCTATTATTCTAGCTTCCTTCTTTCTTTAACATCAGCAGTGTCAGGTAAATTTGGAGGAGAAAGCCAGTTTTGTTCTAACATCTTCAGAAGGGGTTTTGGAGGATGTGATTATTTACTGCATTTCTTTACAATCCTTACACTATGAAACCAAACTTAGGCACAGTCTTTGTGCACCCGAGCAATAAGAGTCCGTAACAGCCGCAGCAACAAGAGCAAACCTGGATGTATTAGAAGATCCTAGCAGAAAATACAAGCCCAAGAATACATCATTAGATGTAAAGAAGACTGACTTTTAGCTTCTTTCTTTTCCTAAATTCTACTGTACACAACACAGGGATGTGATTATTAGCAACCTTCCTGCAAAACAGTGCTGAGATACTGCTGCTAGTTGTCCTCTTTCCAGTTAAACCCACAGAGAAGCCCCCATTCTGGTGCACTGTCTTGCAGGCTTCTCATAGTTTGCAGTGTGAGATCTGTCTACCTTTGAGGAAGAAAAATCCTGGCTGCATTTAATTTTTCTTTTCTCCATTTTCTTTGAATCTACAGGCACAATTTTTCTAAGATGCCTGGTTTTCTGCGTTTTGATGGTGTATTTTGCCCCCATGAAGAGAACAAACATTCTCCCTTACCATCTGAGCATGCTCAGCCGGGTGTCAGAGAGTGCAGATTCTGCTCCTCTGCTTCATTTGTTACCGAACAAACCTCCAGAATGAAAGCTTGATTTAGCAGCCCCAGCTGCTCTGAACGTACCCTGCCACAAGGGGAGCCAAGAGAGCCTTTGACGTTCTTACCCCCTTTTTTCCAGCGGATCCCAGAGGGTTTTGCAAACTACACCACTCTTCAGAGGGAGCGAAGATCATACACTGATTTTTTTTTTTTTTCACAAGTTAATGATACAAAATTATAACAGACTCAGCTGGGCAACTTAGGATAGTATCAATTGCAAACTGAAATAAAAAGACCAGAATCCTTGATGCTGCTCTGCCTTCTGACACAGGCATGGTCAGGTTTTCTGCACCTTTAATTAATTTTGCTCACTGCCCTGAGCAGAGGTCTAAAACTTACTTTATTTCTGATAGGGACTGCACATAATCTCCAAGGGAAGTTTCTCATTATTTATATGCCCCAGA
Source organism: Merops nubicus (assembly GCF_000691845.1). Lineage (NCBI taxonomy): Eukaryota > Metazoa > Chordata > Aves > Coraciiformes > Meropidae > Merops > Merops nubicus. The sequence goes on along the minus strand of NW_008613318.1, from coordinate 7,049 downwards.
AGACAAGTTTTACTTGTTCTTAGGCCTGCAACCTGGCTTTCCATATCCCTCCTCATCTTGGATGGTACATTGGTCTATTCTTGCTGAGACTGAAGGACATAGTGCCTGCAGGACTAGCGTTAACACTGTTATGCATAGCAACCAATTACCAGAGTGTACTCAGACAAAGCATGATCGGGAGTCCCTCGCCAGCATCTCTCAGCAGATGCTATATTAAAGCCCAGGTTGTTACAATACTCTCACTGACAAAACAGTCTCATACTAGAAGTTGCTGAGGATCTTTTTAAAATACTGAGCATCACTGTTTCAATACAAGCTCAAACCCAAGCCTTGAGACACTGAAGACTCGAACACCCCAGGTGTCATGTGAAAACCAAGCCATTTCATGACCACTTATTAACACTCTGTGCATGGCTGTGGCAGTGTAAACTTTCTCTGCCACACGCTTCCCTGCCACATAAACCCACCTCCACCCCTTGCCCACCCTTGTTCACAGGGAGAAACTCTGAAATACTCTTCCAGAGACAACGCATTCAGACATACAAGCTGCCTTGATCCTAGGTGTGCAAACCCCCAACAAACGTGCCCAGCAGAGACTGAAGCAGTCCGTTCCTTGCAGAATGCTCACTGCCTTTGCCACTCTGCAGTTTGGACTGTCACAACAGTTGCATTGTAAGACCAGTTATCTCACAGCTAAGGATGTATCTACTATCTGACTTTGTCTGGTTTTCCTTCTCTTCAGGAAAGAGATAATACAAGGAAACCTGAGGACAGAGAAGAAGAGAGACATTTTTACGAGTTAATCTATCTTGCCATTTTGCATTTCAAGGTATGTCTTCAAACCTACTGGTGATTAGAAGCATAAAATTGTTTATCTGGTGTTCCTTTCCTCTCCCTTCCCCTCCCCAAGATTTTTTTTATAAACACAGCAATAGATTTTATCCTCAGATGTCATCTACTTTTTCCTAGCTATTTTTTGTTTGTGTTTTGTTTCTCTAGAAAAGGAAATATTTTCAGCTAAACTACATTTGTTGTTCAGTGTTTTGTACTGGTTTTAGCAGGCAGGTTAAATGTTTGTTAGAAAACATATTTTGACAAAGGAGAAAAGTCATTTCCAGCTAGTTCTAGCTGTAAGAAAGGTGAAAGCTCTGCATGGCTCACTGAGTCTGTGACTGTATAAAAGATTTAAAAGATGCCAATTTAAGATCTAATCCCAAAGCCCTTGCATGAGTGGTCCCATTAAAGGGAGAACAAATTTACTCTTTGCCCTCATAGATTTGTACCAGTTGTCAATATAAGCAAATGAGAATGAAAGAATCTTGGAACCACAACCTGTTCCAAGTTGCACCACTCCAAAGAAATTCTCCAGGTTTCAAAGGAAGGGTTTTTAATTATCACTTGCAACACATGGAATTGAACCAGGCAGATAGGATTTTTGTGTTAACAAAGGTGGTGTCATTTTACACACTCTAATATCTCTGAATGATACAATACATTTCAAAGACAAAAGTTAGGATGCCTCCTTCATAATGGACTCACGGTAGCTGCTAGGTATAGATTCACCCTCCATTAGTTGCTGAGGTTTAATCAAACCACTTCTCTAAGTGACTCTACCCGAACATTGCATTTTGTAATCATCCCTGCATCTCAACGATAAGTGTCTAAGTGTCAAGGCAATGATTGCTCCTTTCTCAATAGTCCATCGCTTATGATATTTCCAAAGTAAACAACCCCTTCTCCATTGGGAAATAATATATAGGCTAAATCAAATTGTAAAGTACTAAAAGAAAGGTAGCCTCCACCTTATTAATCTTAAACCATTTATGATAGATCAAGGCATTGCATTTCCAGATCTGATGTGACCTGTGTGCTCTGAAAGAGCTCTCCAATTGAGAAGTGAGGAGGTGAACAACCTGGTTTATATTATGGGGAAAAGAATTATGTATAACAGCTTGTTTCAAAGCCAGTTAGAATGTGGAGAAATGGGGTACTCCTTGGGTACCTGACTCAAAAAATCCTCTGAATATTATTTGGAAAAGTAGAAGTCAAATCATCAGTTCTCCTGATTCTCTCATATGCTAAAACTTCTTAAATCCACCGTAAGTCCTCCTTACTAAGGACATGAATTACAGTCATACCATGACACGCTAAACAATGCACAGGAAACTGGCCTATGTGAACATAAGACCTGCTGAGTGACTGTCTCTTGTGAAAATCTGGCTGTTGATGGCAAGAGGAGATGGGAATAGAGTTGAAGTTATCTCTGAATCTTAGAAAATGTACTGGTGTGGGCAAAATATTTTATTTAGATGTAATGTAAACCTAGCTTCCACATAATACAATCCTGATCATGTCATGTTAGAGTGCATATCGTATCTGGATCTCCAGTCGAGTTTGTTCCTTATTGCTAAATAATATTGAGATAAGACTAGCAAAACTCGGAGGAGTAAGCACAGAGTTATGCACTAAACAGACAACAAATCCACTAGAGAGTAAGATCCTACTGCCCATAGACTCAGCCCATGAGAACAGAAGTGAATTAAGCTCAGGGTCAGACTGTAGTTCCTTCTACTTATTCCAGCCAGCATACCTCGATCCTGCAAACCAGCCCACTCTTCATTCCAAGCGACTAAAAAGAGAGGTTCTTCCTTTACAATTACTCTCCCAACTCCACTACCCATTAACTACTTGCAATATTTCCAGATTTCCTTTTTATTTCCTATTTACTTATGGATTTCAAACCTGCATTACAAAATGGCAAAGCTCCTTTTGAGTTAATCTCAGAAAAGGGATCTTAGCTCACAATGTGGTTTTCAACAGCTATTGGCAGTAGCCTAAATTTAACTACTTTGAGCAACAGTAAAAATTTTCACCAACATCACCAAGAGCAATATTAGGTGCTTCAGATAACCCCACTTAAACTCTGTAACAGCATTTTTCTCTGCACTGCACTTTGCAGTCAGTCCTCTTTGCACTACAGATGCCAGGTATATCACAGATCGTAAGCAAGCAGGAATCCTACAGCATTTCTTCGAAGCCTTTTTCTCCCCCCACCAAAATACGAAGACAAGAAGAGTACAAAGATGTTTATTCTCACAGAAAGAGCAGCAGTGCTTTATGTGTTTACTAGCTCTGGCTTGGCAGATGAACTCTGATTAACTCCTGCCATGTTAAGTCACATTGTTTGCAAACTGCCCCCATTTCCCTGCCTCAGCTACTCCTCCAAACAACAACAACAAAAACCCCACATATTCAAGGAAAAAAAGTAGAATCAGAAAAGGAAAAAATAAGAGGAGTTTCATTCTCACTTTCTGAAAGGTACATGTTTCTTCTGAGGCAGAGATGACAAGGCTTTCGTAATGTTTGCTGACCTGAAAATAAATCTTATTTGCAGAACTGTGAAGGAAATCTATTCCATTAATTCATTTGCATTTTATCCCCCATAACATTAGGAACATCACCCTTTCTGTCTCCCCTGTCAGATGGCATTCCACATCAGCTAGGCTGAGGCCACTGTTGTGCCCCAGTAAGCATTAGTGGACTTTTTTCAGCTTATACAAGTATTTTAAAACTCCCTAGAAAACACATTAATCAAACAGATCCACAATTGTGTAAAATAAAAATATTTAAATATACAATATTTAAAAATGGATTGCCAAGCATCTTCAACATGCCAGACTGGCATAGCTCATTGAATCTCCTGGTTTATGAATAATATGTAGAAGCACAGCCCCTTTGAAATTCCTACTTTTTCCATATTTTTGTTTCCTTAAAAGAAGCCACAGTAATATCTAAATATAGAAGCACAGGCAAAATTTAGTACTGGATGTAACCTGAGCAGGGTCATAAAGTTCATGTCAGATGAGACTACAACTGATTCACCTGTGTGAGAAAACTAATCTATATATTCACATGCCCCATAAAATTTATGGCTCCCATTTTAAAACAAAAGTGACAAATACTTGTGCAATTTAGAAAATGGCCCACTTTTCATGATCTAGAAAAGACACACGCAGCATGCTGTGTTCCAATTACAAACTAAATGGCATACATTCACTGGCAAATGGGAAACAGAAAATTATTTGCTTTGAATGCCTTGCATCATGAGTGAGAATTTCAAGTGGCACAGTACAGAAAACATCTTCAGCATGCATTTAATCCACACAGATCATCACTTGAGGTTTCACACATGAATTACTGACCAGCACAACATCCAATACTTTTGTCCCATGCCACAGTAATAGCATTACCCAGCCCCGCCATAAATCATTCATTCATTCATAAGACTCTAGTGGCTCTGTGTTTTCTGCTGCTGGAATCTCTCAGTAAGATCTGTCACTTCTGAACTCTTGTGTGTGTCATATGAAGGGCATTACAGTCACCTTTAATATGACTGGCTATGGCCAAATTAAAAGTCATATTAGAAACATGGCTAAAAGACTTTTAAGTTCAACACTGGGGAGAACTGTAGTGGTTTCCCAGGGTGTGCCTGTCCTTCCTCCTTTTACCCTCCTGTGGAATTGCACAGCCTAGATAAGCAGCAGAGTCAGACTCTCACCCTGCAGTAGTGGGGAGGCAGAGAGGTGGTAAGAGAGCAACTTTAAGCCAATAACACAGGCAACGCAGTGGGGCCAGCATCTGCTCCTGGAGGTCAAGAGCTACTAGAACACTGTTCCCTGATTCTGGCTTAGATCACTTTGACTCCATGAGCTGCAAGAGATTTGTCCCCAAAAAGCAGCTCCACTAAAACCAAGGCAGTTACTCAAAATTTACACAAGGACACGAAACTATAGAGGCACATCTAACATGTGGATGTAAGAGGAACATATGTAATTACAGGAATGGCAAACAAGGAAACATATGGACTTAACTAGGTGAATAATCAAGAGAAAGCAGCAATCAAGTTGTGTTCAAACCCTCCTACTTCCATGCAAATGAAACAAACCTGAATGTTTGCCTCTGTGTGAAGTGGAGGGGGAAATGCTACTCATCACATTTACCCCTCACCCAGCATTAGCTCACAGCTCATCTTCCTGCGGTGTGTTAACAAAGTTGGTGAAACAAATAGGATATGTAAGCCACAGCTTGTATTTCAAACACAAAAAGATGTACCCATCAGCAAGGGAACTGGTCTAGCAAATCTAAACCCCTACAAATGGGAAAAACATGCACAGAGGCTTCTAGGAGAAAAACTAAAACAGTACAGCTTTAAAAATCCCTGCAGTGTCAGGATGGCCCCAAAACAAAAGGAAAGGCCTGGAGTAACACTGCTGTCCTTTCTTGTCATCATTCCAGTTAAGTACAGGAAGGGCCTGAGGCAGAGCTACCAGCCAGGACCACGCTCACCAGCAGAGCCCAAACCTAGGAGGACATCTCATTCAGAGATGTGGGGACCTCACCACAGCAGCAGTTCAATGCAACCCTTGGGTGTGAGGAAGAGAGAGTGCTCACTAGACTGATGAATATGGACGCAGACAGGAAATAATTTTGGGTGCCATCTGGTTCCACATCTCTTTTCACTGACATCACTGGAGTATGGAGTCTGCCAAATGAGATCAAGCTACCAGTACTCACTCAGTATTTTGCCCCTAAATAAAGGCCGGTATCAGCTACATCATAAGGAAATATATTCCTTCCCCCACCAGAGCTCCAAAGTTGTGCCTGACTCTTTAAGTGGGAGAATGGAGCGTCACAGGGGTGAAAATCAAACAAAACATGATGCCAAAAGCAGAAAAATTCAGCTTTGTATTATTACATACATTATAAGGGTGATGGTATGTATTCCTTCAAAGCCCAGTCTCTCTAAGGTTCTGAAAGCAGAGTCCCAGACCTCCCTACCTGCTTTCAGAGAAATGGCAAATCCCAGAAAAAAAAAAAAAAAAAAAAAAAAAACAATAAGATTTAAAGGGGGATGTGAACCCACAAAAGCCTCAGTCTTTTCCCTAGACTGTGTTTTTCATCCATTTTGCCTTACAGCACAGTACAAATTGCAGGGCTAAAGAAACTGCCGGTTCCAAACACAGAAGCCCAGAGTGTCAAGGCCATGGTCTGCAGGAGCACTGCTCTGCCTCGCTCACACTCCGACAATCCTTGCACTGTTCTGTGCAGAGAAGGAAACTGTCCACAATGCTCAGACCGCATCCTCCCGGACAGATGAGCACCCAATGTATCAAAATGGTTTCTCTCAACAAAATCACTGAATTTTTGGTTATTTAAAAAGAACAACAGCAAACAAAAATGCAATTGTGAGTGCCTCCTGAACTCCCAATCGCCTAGAAAAAAAACCCTCCTTCATTAACTGCTCTCTCTTTTCTTTATTGCTGCCAGCTACGCCACAGTGCTCCAGGGTAAGTCACAAAATTCTCCATTCTTTTGAGAGGGGAATAGTTCAGTTTAGAGAAAGAACCACTGTCCATGACACAGTGTCATGTCACTGACCATGTGACAAGATACCGGTACCTGATATCAGCAGCAGCTCTGGGAAATAGGAAACCAAGGTAAAAGAGAAGAGATAGAACTTCCTTGTAATACAAACACACCTATATCCACAGGATTTGGTTTAGTAGCTCCGACAAGAAATCATTAGCAGAGGTACTGAAACACCATTTAAATATTGCAGCCACATCTGGGACTCTATCCTATTGGATGTGGTACAGAGATTGTCACTGCCAAAAACTGTTTTCCGGCTAGGCACACAATACAAAGTGTAGGAAGAGAAATGAATAATTTGCAGCCCCCAAACCAGGCCTGTCTTAACAGAGTTTGAGGGCAAGTGCAGCTTTATATGGCATGCACAACAGGGACAGCAGATATCAGATGTGGTGCACACGACTGAGGGCCTAGTCCCATGCATCTGTGCTTAAAGAGCTTTGTTTTAGCATGGTGTATGAACCAGCCTGTCAGGTGGGAGTGAGCACCACACATGCTAGTCTCCACAGAGTCACAGAATCATAGGATGGATTAAGTTGGAAAAGACCTTTGAGGTCAAGTTCAACTGTTAACCCAGCACAGCCAAGTCCACCACAAAACCATGTCCCTAGGAGCCACAT
>NW_008613317.1:0-2472 GCF_000691845.1 Merops nubicus | reverse complement strand
GATGAGGATGAAGAGGATGAGGATGAGGATGGGATGAAGCTGGGGATGAAGGTGGGATGAGGATGAGGATGGGATGAAGATGAGGATGAGGATGAGAATAGATGAGGATGAGAATGGGGTGGGATGAAGATGATGAGGATGAGGATGATGGGGATGAAGATGGGATGATGATGAACATGGGATGGGATGATGGGGATGAGAATGAAGATGAGGATGAGGATGGGCTGGGATGAAGAGGGGGAGGATGGGAATGAAGATGGGGATGAGGATGGGATGAAGATGAGGATGATGATGAGGATGAGAATGGATGAGGATGAGAATGGGGTGGGATGAAGATGATGAGGATGAGGATGATGGGGATGAAGATGGGATGATGATGAACATGGGATGGGATGATGGGGATGAGAATGAAGATGGGGATGAGAATGAAGATGAGGATGAGGATGGGCTGGGATGAAGAGGGGGTGGATGGGGATAGGGATGAAGATGATGAGGATGGGGATGAAGGTGGAATGGGGACTGGGATGGAATGAATGAGGATGAGGGTGGGAGGAAGATGAGGATGGGATGACGATGAGGATGAGGATGGGGATGAAGGTGAGGATGAAGATGAGGCTGGAGTGGGGGGGATGGGATGAGGATGAAGATGGGATGAAGATGGGGCTGGGATGATGGAGAGGATGGGGATGGGGTGAAGATGATGAGGATGGGAATGGAGATGGGATGAAGATGGGGATAGGGATGAGGATGAGGATGGGCAGAGGATAGGGATGAAGATGATGAGGATGGGAATGGAGATGGGATGAAGATGGGGATAGGGATGAGGATGAGGATGGGCTGAGGATAGGGATGAAGATGATGAGGATGGGCTAAGGATGAGGAGGGGCTGAAGATGAAGAGGATGGAGGTGGGATGAAGATGGAGAAGGGATGAGGATGGGACAAGGACAGGCTGGGATGGGATTGGGGATGGGATTTGGGATTGGGGATGGGATTGGGGATGGGTTTTGGGATTCGGGGTGGGATTGGGATGGGATTGGGGATGGGATTGGGGATTGGGGATTCAGGATGGGATTGGGGGATGGGATTGGGGATTCAGGTTGGGATTGGGGATGAGTTTTGGGATTCAGGATGGAATTGGGGATGGGTTTTGGGATGGGATTTGGGATTCAGGATGGGATTTGGGATGGGATTTGGGATTCAGGTTGGGATTGGGGATGGGTTTTGGGATGGGTTTTGGGATTCAGGATGGAATTGGGGTGGGATTGGGGATTTGGGATTCAGGATGGAATTGGGGATGGGCTTTGGAATTCAGGATGGGGTTGGGGATGGGTTTTGGGATGGGATTTGGGATTCAGGATGGGATTGGGGATGGGTTTTGGATTCGGGGTGGGATTGGGGTTGGGTTTTGGAATCAGGATGGGGTTAGGGATGGGTTTTGGGATGGGATTTGGGATTCAGGATGGGATTGGGGATGGGTTTTGGATTCGGGGTGGGATTGGGGTTGGGTTTTGGAATCAGGATGGGATTAGGGATGGGTTTTGGATCCGGGCTGGGATTGGGCCGGGGCTGGGCGGGGCTGGGCTCGGCCCCTCCCCCCCCTGGCAGCAGCACCCCCCGCAGGTCCACGCCCACATCCTGAGCCGCCTGCGGAAGGAGATGCCCGCGGTCTTCGGCAAGGAGGCCAAGAAGAAGCAGCTGATTGCCAACCTGCCCCTGCTCTTCACCCGCATCCAGCTGGAGCAGCACATCCCCCCCGGCGACTTCCCCGACTGCGCCCGCATGCAGGTGGGTGCTGAGCACCCCCTGAGCTCCTCTGGGGGGCTGAGCCCCCTCCTGAGGGATCCCCCCGGACCCTGAGCCCTGTCCTGGGACCCTGAGCCCCATCCTGGGTGATCCACTGGGACCCAGAGCTCCATCCTGGGACCCTGAGCCCTCTCCTGGGTGATCCACTGGGACCCTGAGCCCCATCCTGGGACCCTGAGTCCTGTCCTGGGAGATCCACTGGGATCCTGAGCCCCATCCTGGGACCCTGAGCCCTGTCCTGGGACCATGAGCCCTGTCCTGGGACCCTGAGCTCCATCCTGGGAGATCTACCAGGATCTTGAACCCTCATGTTAGGACCCTGAGCCCCATCCTGAGACCCTGACCCTCATCCCAGGACCTTAACCCCTACCCTGGGAGATCCACCTGGATCTTGACCCCCATCCTGGGACCTCCACCAGGAGCCTGACCCCCATCCTGGGACCCTGATTCCCATCCTGAAACCCTGACCCCCATCCCAGGACCTTAACCCCTACCCTGGGAGATCCACCAGGATCTTTGACCCTCATGCTGGGACCTTGAGCCCCATCCCAGGACCTTAACCTCTACCCTGGGAGATCCACCAGGATCTTGACCCCCATCTGGGGACCCTGACCCCCATCCTGGGACCTTGACCCCCATGCCAGGACCTCCACCAGGACCCTGACCC
>NW_008613316.1:0-370 GCF_000691845.1 Merops nubicus | reverse complement strand
AGTGGTTCCTTCCACCATTGTAAGGACATAGTGCTTGCCTTGGCGGGTCTGTGGCAGCGTGATGTAGTCAGCCTGCCAAACCTCTCCATGTTTATGTTCAGCCATCGTCCTCCATATCACTGTGGCTTTAACCTCTTGGCTTGCCTGACAGCATCACATGTCTCACATTCATGGATGACCTCTGTGATAGTGTCCATGGTCAAATCCACCCCTCAGTCTCGAGCCCATCTGTATGTTGCGTCTCTCCCTTGGTGGCCTGAGGTGTCATGGGCCCATTGAGCTATAAATAATTCACATTTATGCTGCCAGTCCAAGTCCACCTGAGCCACTCAAATCTTGGCACTCTGACCTAGACACACGTTGTTTTGCT
>NW_008613315.1:0-6516 GCF_000691845.1 Merops nubicus | reverse complement strand
CAGCCCAAAATGGGCTTTTCCCACCCCTTGGGCAGGAGGGGCATCACCACCTCCATGGGCTGATGCCACTCAGGACTTTGACAGCACCAGGGCAGAACCAACAACCTGCCAGTAGAGAAGAGCATCCAAGGAGCACCTTACCAGGAGGTCCCCGCTGATGATGAGAGCTCTCTTCTTGTGGCGTGAAGGCTCCGGGCGCTGCTGGGGGAGGTGGCCACTGCACAGGACTTCCCCACTGCCACTGAGGTTGTTGTTGCTCACCCAGTAATCCTTGAGGATCTCACTGTGACAGGAAGGGGTGGTTGGAGCTGAGATGGGGACACTGAGCACGCTGCCTGGCTTCAACCAAGATCTACGGTTGGCTTTGGCCATCTCAAAGGCAGCTCCGGGGACATGGGGCTGGTACCCAGCGGTGGGAATAGGGAGGACAGAGAGAGGGCCCCAAGAGCTCAGTGATCTCAGAAATCAGCCTCTGTTCCTGTGGTTTAGAGGCTGGAGGGAGAGCAGAAGCAGTTCCTGGTCAAAGCCTGCCAAGGAAGAGAATGCTGGAGGGACAGAAAGAGGTGGGGAGGCCTGAAGAAGCATCAGCAGCTGAAGCCATGGAGATCCAGGCTGGGACAAGGAAGGAGAAGCATCTTTGGCAGAACCAAGCTCTGCCCACCCCACGCAGGTGCCCTCACGTGTCTGCAGTGGGGACAACAATGTCCTGAACCAATGTCATGACTCCTCACCTGATCTCCTTCTCCTCCAGGATCTCCATGTCCTCCGTGAGCAGCTTGCAGGCGTAGCCAACGTTCAGCGCGGTCTCTGCAACACGCAGGTGCCAACAAGGGTCACAGGGTGCTGCCCACCCCGTCCTGGGGCAGCCCCCAACCCTCTAGTCCAACAGCCCTTGGTGGGCAGCAGCTGCTGGGGGCTCTCCTCCAGCCCTGTGCTGTTGTGCAGATGGTTTCCCCTGCCTCAGTTTCCCCATGGGTGACACGATCCATGGGACATGCTGTCACTTCATGTTAAAGGGAACAGCAGAACCTGGTTGTTGCCCACTCCCAGCCTATCTCAGACCTCTTCTCTGGTCCTGGTTAGAGGAGAAGCTGAAAGGTTGTTGCCTCCACTGACCTTGTTTGTCTCCTGTCAGCACCCACACTTTAATGTTGCCCAGTTTCAGCAGCTGAATGGTCTCAGGGACTCCATCTTGCAGCTTGTCCTCAATGGCCGTGGCCCCAAGCAGCTGGAAGGAGGGCAAGTGAGGGTCATGCCTTGGGGCAGGGCAACAAGCAGAGGTGGGAATTGCCCCTGGATCCAACCAAGAGTCCTTGCCCATAGGTGGACATGACAGGAGAAGTTCCTAACCCAGGGTCTACTGGCATATCATGAGGTCACCCCTGGTGGGGGACTCCACCTGCCCACCAGGGGATGGGTGTTGGGTTGGGCACTTCACCCCCTCATCCTGGAGAGCCAAACCCCACACTCCTGCCCTCCATGGGACGAGCATGGGTGGTTCCTCCTAAAGCCCAGCCTCATCCCACCTGCAGGTCCTGCTCCAGCTCCTCGTACAGCTTGTCCAGCTCTCGTGCACGGTCCTGCAGCAGGATGCTGGCCTGGTGGTGCCTCCTGCTCCACGTGCTGTACTCAGCCTCGCTCACCTCCTTGCTGGCCAGGCATAAAGTCCTCAGAGTCTCCTCTGCAAAGCGCTGCAGAGAGGAGACATCAGGTCTCCCTTCCCTTGGCCAAGGTGATGCTCATGCTGGACCAGGCCAGCCAGCCATTACCCTCACATGGGCAGAGCCAGAGACCCTCCAGGACCTGAGGGTCTCCCTCTGGGCTCTGACCATCCCACAGCATCCCCGTGAGCACCCTTGCAATGCCACTGGTCCATGCAGAACACCAAAGGTGCATTAGATGTCCTCTCAGCCCCTCTCCCGTAGGCAGGTAGAAAGAAGGAGCAAACTCCTGAAGCCGGAGGGGAGAAGGAGCAGCAGGGGGGCTCCAGGAGACCCAGCCCAAAGGCAGCAGCAGCAGGAGACCAGCCCTTTCCACCTTCCAACTCACATCCAGGGCCCTCTCAGTGAAGGTCTCGCTGGGCCCTCGCCTCTGCAGCCTCTCCAGGATGACGGTGTCAGCACCCTTGGTGTAGAGCCGGATGGTGCCCTGGGGGTCTCGCACTGGGAGGGGGGGAAGGGACAGCTCAGATACCCAGAGAGATGGCCCCCACCCATCACTGTCCCCGTGCCACCACAGGGGAAGCTGGTGCCTGGCTGCTCGTGGCCAGAGGAAGCCCAGGAACGTCCCCAGATCTGCACCACCACAAGCAGGACCAGACCTCAAGGACACTGAGCTCCTCACACACCTCTCTGAGGCTCCAGGTTACTCTCTGGTTGGGCTGCTCAAACCCTTCCCCAAGGCACCAGGGTGAGCAAACTGCAGGGGCGACCAGGGCAAGCCTTAGGAGTCCCTGTGCCAGCTGCCATCAATCCCAGTGCCACCCCTTGTAGGGTTGGATGTGGAAGGGACCCTCTGTGTCCCTGGAGGTCCCCTCCCTGAGGCACCCTGTCTCTCTCACCCAGGACAGACATCCTCTTGCGATCACTGTTGAAGTCCAGCATGGCCAGCACCTCGTAGGTCCTCCTCACCCCCAGCTCACTGATGGTGATGGTGTCTTGTGTTCGGGACAGGAAGACGTACCCCAGGTTCTTGGCTGCCAACACCAGTGCTTCTTCATCTGGTGAGGCTGCCTGGTAAACCAGCTGATCTGCAGAAGAGGAAGAATGGCTTTGAGCTAGAAAAGAGTAGATTTAGGCTAGGTTTTAGGAAAAAGTTCTTTAATCTGAGGGTGATAGGTCACTGGACGAGGTTGCCCAGAGAGGTGGTGGAGGCCCCATCCCTGGGGACATTCAAGCTCAGGCTGGATGAGGCTCTGAGTAGCTTGATCTAGTTGGAGATGTCCCTGCTTATAGCAGGGGTGTTGGACTAGATGACCTTTGGAGGTCCCTTCCAGCCCAAACATTCTATGATTAGGGGTGAGACAAGGAGACTCCCAGCCAGGTCACTCTTGGACATCTGAAACACCCTGTTCTTGCCCAGCACCAACATTATCTAAAGAGACCCTAAAATCCAAACCACCAGGCTAGGGAAACTCAATCCCACTTGTCTCAGCTCTTCTGCTCGTTACCCCGGGCAGGTCAAGTGTCCAGACAGGGGTGGATTATCCCTCTGGTGCTTCTGTTCCAACTCATTAGCTTTAAACCAACCCCAGACAGACACGTCCTGAGCCCAGAGCATCCCAGGGCCCTCACACCCCCTCAGCAGAGCTTTGTTGGGGAGGTGGAAAAAACCATCACAGCCTCAACGCCTTGGGTGGCACCTCGACCTCGCCGAGCACATCCACCTCTGCAGCCAACCCACCGCCCTTCTCCTCCACCATGACGGTGTGGCAGAGAGCCAGCAGCCTCAGGAACTCCCTCAGCACAGGGTCGTTGTCCCTCCAGGCAGCTTCCAGCAGCATCAAGTCACAAAAGTCCAACTTCTTCTCCCCATAGTGGCTCCGGGTCAACCCCGAACCCTGCAAGAGGCACGGGCAGGCTGCAGGCACCTGAGGGAGGTGCTGAGCACAGGGCTCTGCAAGGGGGCTGGGACACAGCAACCCTGTGCTGGCACAGCCTGACCCACGTGGGAGCCTCTGAATGGAGCTCTGCAATCCCTGCACCAAGGGGGTGAGTACAAAAAGGTTGGGAATTAAAAATTAGAAGGAAAATAATCAGCCCTGCATTGGGCACCACAGTGTAGGAAGGACCTTGAGGGGCTGGAGCAGGTCTGGAGGAGGGAAGTGAAGCTGGGGAGGGGTCTGGGGAACATGATTGTGAGGAGCAGCTGAGGGAGCTGGGGGTGTTTAGTCTGGAGAAGGATGGGGAGAACTTTATTCTCTACAACTCCCTGACAGGAGGCTGGAGTGAGGTTGGGGGTTGGACCCTTCTCCCATCTAGCAATAGGATGAGAGGAAATGGGCTGAAGTTGTGCCAGGGGAGGTTTTGGTTGAATATCAGGAAGAATTTCTCTCCTAGCAGAGTGGTGAGGGGTTGGCCCAGGCTGCCCAGGGAGGTGCTGGAGTCCCCAGCCCTGGAGGGGTTCAAAAAAACATGTGGACATGACGCTTGGGGACATGGTTTAGTGCTCATGGTAGTGTTGGGTTGATGGTTGGACTTGAGATCTTAGAGATCTTTTCCAACCTCCATCATTCCAAGATTTTATAAACCAGGTTGGGCAGCCCTTAGTGGGCAGCTGAGAACTGGCAAACTCGCCAGGCTCTGTTCCAGGGCTGTGAGACCAAGGCTGGTCCTGCTGCCAGCACAACCACCAACCTCTGCAGCTCGAGGAGCAGCATCCAGCCCCACGGCACACGGCAGAGGGGAGCTACTCACCAGTGGCTGCTTCTTCTCACGGCCTGTGCCTGTACCTGCCAAGACAAAAACAACCCCATGAGTGCAGAGCTGCTCGGGGGCTTCGGGCAGTTTCTCTAGAAAGAACTACTGGCCAAAAAAACTGGCAAAAAGAGACATGTTCCCATCATCTGCTCGGTGTTGGGCACGAGTCAGGCTCTGTTGGGATGTCTGGCTTTGATTTATTTCAGTTCAGACTTTCTACATGTTTGTGATGGTGGAAGTCCAGAGCCAGCCTTCCTCCGTGTCCCCAGGCAGCTGCCCAGGGGCTGGGGGATGGCAGCAATGCTGCTCTCACAGAAACAACACGGTGCAGAAGGGAGGGGAAAATTTGGGATAATCCTGCTTAAAAACTTGGCTGGATTGTTTTTTTTCTCCCTCCTCTTTGCTTTTATCACTCTCCGTTGGGCTCAAGTTGACCAATCGTTAAAAAAAAACCTAAAACAATCCAAACCACACACAAAAAAACCACCCAACATAAAACCCAAAGAGCAATTACATGTATTCACTGTACAGAAACAGCATAAGGGAAATGATCATTTCTTTGCCTCCTCCACAGGTCACCTGAAAACCTCAAAGTGCCCAAGTTTGGAAACCAAGCTGGAGATTCACCAGAAAACGATGCAAAGAAGAAAAAACCTCCTTTTTCTCTACAAGACCCTGATAGGAAATAAAAATCCATGAGTTTCCCTGGCCCATCACCCTGTGGCTCCTCTGCCTGCCGTGTCCTGGGCACCTGGGCCAGCATCAGCTGGTGGGATCCACCTCACCTAGACCATGTGTTTGCCAACCCCAGGATCCCGTTTGCATCAGGGAAGACCTGGCTGATGTCAGCCAAGCTTGGGCCATGATAGGTCTCCTGAAAGGTAGACACTGGTTTTAGGAGGGCAGAACTATGCCCTGGCTCCACACACTGGGAGCATGAGCCAACTGTGACCACGGGCGTGGTGGCCTCTGTAAAGCACCAGATGGGAACAAGCTGAATTCCTACACCAAGATCAATCCATGTGCTCCAAGCTTCCTGGCCAGCCAGGAGAAGTGGAAAGAACTAAAGCAGCCTAAATTCAAGCTCTACCTCACTCAGGAGTCTCTAAAAACTTGTGTCCACCAAAAGTTACCGTAGATGGTCCCATTGATGCAGCATTTCTTGAAGGTCATAACGTTCTGTGTCAAGGTGCCAGTCTTGTCGGAGAAGATGTACTCGATCTGGCCGAGCTGGTCGTTCAGGCTGGTGCTTCTGGCTTGGGCTGGGATGTCCTTGGCAGGGTAATACATTTCCAGATCCCAGTTGATAAAAAAGCTGTTCACCAGATAGATGAATTCAAACCTAGGGCATCAGATAGAAGAAAACTCAGTGGTGGCCAAGAAGATGGCATGACGCCCATTCATAGATCTGGAGGTTCAGCCCAGGGCAGAGGAGTTTGGGAAGTGCTTCTTCCAGCAGCAGTTGTGATTATTGCCCGCTCACAGTGGCTGTGACCTCCCCTTCCCCACCCTGCTGCTGCCCAGGGGGTAGACACCCCCCCAACAGCCTCAGCCTGCCCACAATGTTCAATACCAACCAGTGTCCTCACCTCTCTTCTCTCACTTTCCTCTGAGAAGATCCCAAAGGGCATCACCAGTGTTTGTAAGACAACCCCCCACCCATCTTACCCTCTTACAGCCAAGGGAACACGGGGAATGACTTGCCCAGGGTCATGGGTGGACCTTTTGTGGGTGTAAACCAAGATGATGGCCAAGGACAGGGAGTGGGGTGCTGGTCTCTGATGGCTTCCAAGTTCTTACGTTATATACATGGACATGGGGATGATGATGCTGAGGAGGATTGTGAAGCCCCAGAAGTTGAAGAAGGCCTGCTGGGCAGGGGTTGTGTGCTTGTAGAGAGCTGAGAGGTAGCTGTGCTTCTCCTGGAACGTCTTGGCCCAGAACCCAGAGGCAACGGCGAGGCACAGCGACGTGGCCAACAGCACCAGGAAGATCTGAGGTGGGAAGCCAGGATGAGAATGTCCCACCAGACAAAGCCCAGCAGACTCTTTTCTAGGACTAACCATTGCCCCTTCCAGACTGGATGTCTCCTGTAGCT
>NW_008613314.1:3116-3566 GCF_000691845.1 Merops nubicus | reverse complement strand
CATAAATCCCCCCCAAATTCCTCTTTAACCCCTCAAAACCTGCACTATTTTTTGGCTCATAACCCCCAAAACTCCCCTTTTCCCCTCAAAAATCCCATTTTACCCTCGGCTCCCCCAAAGCCTCGCTCTTCCCGCTCAAAACGCCCCCAAAAACCTCCACTTTGGGCCCAAAAAACCCTCCATTTTGGACCCCAAAAACCTCCATTTTGGACCCCAAAACCCCTCCACTTTGGCCCCCAAAAAATCCCCACTTTGGACTCCCAAAAATCTATACTTTGGCCCCAAAAAAACTCCACTTTGACCCCCAAAAAATAACCACTTTAGCTCCCAAAAACCCTCCACTTTGCCCTCAAAAACCCTCCACTTTGGCCCCCAAAAAACTCCGCTTTGGCCCAAAAAAACCCTCCGCTTTGGCCCCCAAAAAGCTCCACTTTGGCCCTCCCAAAAACC
>NW_008613314.1:1631-2944 GCF_000691845.1 Merops nubicus | reverse complement strand
ATTGCTCGTTACCCCTCAAAACCTGCACTTTTTTTTGGCTCATAACCCCCAAAACTTCCCTTTTCCCCGCAAAAATCCCCTTTTCCCCTCAGCTCCCCCAAAGCCTCGCTCTTCCCGCTCAAAATGCCCCCAAAAACCTCCACTTTGGCCCCCCAAAAAAACTCCACTTTGGCCCCCAAAAATCCTCCTCTTTGGCCCCCCAAAAAAATCCACTTTGGCCCCCCAAAAATCTCCAGTTTGGCCTCAAAAAACCTCCTCTTTGGCCCCCAAAAAAACACCCCACTTTGGCATCAAAAAACCCTCCACTTTGGTCCCAAAAGCCTTCATTTTGGCCCCCCAAAAAAACCCACGTTGGCCTCAAAAAACCCTCCAGTTTGGACCCCAAAAAACCCTCCACTTTGGCCTCAAAAAAACTCTAGTTTGGCCCACAAAAAAACTTCAGTTTGGCCCCCAAAAAATCTCCAGTTTGGCCCCCAAAAAACCTCCTCTTTGGCCCCAAAAAAACCCTCCGCTTTTGCCCCAAAAAACCCTCTACTTTGGCCCCCCAAAAAACCTTCACTTTATCCCCCCAAAAACCTCCTCTTTGGCCCCCCAAAACCCGCCAGTTTGGCCTCAAAAAACCCTCCACTTTGGGCCCCAAAATACCTCCATTTTGGACGCCAAAAATCCTCCACTTTGGCCTCAAAAAAACCTTCACTTTGGCCCCCAAAAAACCTCTATTTTGGGCCCCAAAAACCCTCCACTTTAGCCCCAAAAAACCTCCACTTTGGCCCAAAAAAATCTCCATTTTGGACCCCAAAAAAACCTGCACTTTGTCCCCACAAAATCCCTCTACTTTGGCCTTAAAAAATCCTCCACTTTGGCCTCAAAATCCTGCACTTTGGCCCCCAAAAACCTCCAGTTGGGCCTTAATGAAACCTCCACTTTGGCCCCCCAAAAAACCTCCTTTGGCCCCCAAAAAACCCTACTTTAGCCCCCAAAAAAACTCTAGTTTGGCCCCCCAGAAACTTCCATTTTGGCCCCAAAAAACCCTCCAGTTGGGCCTTAAAAAAACCTCCACTTTGGCCACCCAGAAACCTCCACTTTGGCCCCAAAAAACCCTCCACTTTGGCCCGCCCAAAAACATCCACTTTGGTCCCCCCAAAAACATCCACTTTAGCCCCAAAAGAACTCCTCTTTGGCCCCCCAAAAACCTCCACTTTGGCCCCCCAAAAACCCTCCATTTTGGACCCCAAAAAAAATCCAGTTGGGCCTTAATGAAACCTCCGCTTTGGCCCCCAAAAAACCTCCTCTGGCCCCCCAAAAACCTCTAA
>NW_008613314.1:1310-1601 GCF_000691845.1 Merops nubicus | reverse complement strand
CCCCCCCCCCCAAAACCTCCACTTTGGACCCCAAAAAATCCTCCACTTTGGACCCCCAAAAAATTCCACTTTGGCCTCAAAAAAACTCCAGTTTGGACCCCAAAAAACCTCCTCTTCGGCCCCAAAAAAAAACACCCCACTTTTGCCTCAAAAAACCCTCCACTTTGGACCTAAAAAGCTCCACTTTGGCCCCCGAAAAACCTCCAGTTGGGCCTTAAGAAACCCTCCACTTTGGCCCCCCAAAAACCTTCAGCTTGTCCCCAAAAAACCTCTGCATTGGGCCCCCAACAA
>NW_008613314.1:765-1198 GCF_000691845.1 Merops nubicus | reverse complement strand
CAAAAACCTCCACTTTGGCCCCCCAAATAAACCCCACTTCGGCCTCAAAAAACCTCTACTTTGGACCCCAAAATACTCCACTTTGACCTCAAAAAAACCTCCAGTTTGGCCCCTCAAAAAACCTCTACTTTGGCCTCAAAAAACTTTCAGTTTGGCCCCCAAAAACCTCCACCAAAACCCCTTTCCCCCCTCAAAACTCACCCCAAAATCCCCCTCTCCTCCCACAACCCCCAAATCCCCATTTTTCCCCTCAAAACTTCACTCTCCCCAAACTCCACCTTAAAATCCCCTTTTCCTCCTCAAATCTCCCAAAACCTCCACTTTGGACCCCAAAAATCCTCCACTTTGGCCCCCAAAAAACTTCCACTTTGGACCCAGAAAAACCTCCACTTTGAACCCCAAAAAACCTTCACTTTGGCCCTCAAAAAAATCC
>NW_008613314.1:0-386 GCF_000691845.1 Merops nubicus | reverse complement strand
GCTGTTATCCCGTCAAAACCCCACTTTTGCCCCAAACCCTCACTTTTCCCCCTAAAACCTGCATTTTTTCCCTCAAAACCCCCCAAAATCACCTTTATTTAAAAAAAAAGAGGGTTTTTGGGGAAAAGGAAAGGGGGGATTAGGGAGAAAGGTTTTTTTTTGGGGTAAAAAGGAGGTTTTTGGGAAAAGGAAAGGGGGGTTTAGGGGGAAAGGGTTTTTTTGGGGTAAAAAGAGGGGTTTTGGGGAAAGGAAAGGGGGGGTTTAGGGGGAGAGGGGGTTTGGGGTGAAAAAAGGGGATTTTATGTGCCCTTATAAAAGGAAAAGACCCCAAATTGGGCATTTTTATAGGGGAAAACCCCAAATTGTGCCTGTTTAGAGGAGCTTTA
>NW_008613313.1:17042-17409 GCF_000691845.1 Merops nubicus | reverse complement strand
TTTATTTGCTATGTATTTGAAAAAGCTATGTTGTTTTCACTGGCTATGAGGTTAAGTGGGTCTGGGTATGTGGCCTTGTTGTTCTTCAGTGATCTCACCTATTCTGTGGGTGAAACAGGGAAGGTGACTCTCAGCTTTTGAGAATTTTGGCTATCCTTGGAACATCCAGGCTAGCATGCTCTTGGGGTGCTGTGTGTTATGAATGTTTGCCGAGTTTTGTTTAGGGTTATACAATTCATCTCCAAGAACATCATCCAGAGATCTGTCAAGGTTGGATAGTTACAAGTGACAGGGTGTCTGGGAGAGCATGGGCAAGTGCCTAGGCCAATGGTCACCCCCAGTGTTCTGGAATTTCCCCCGCCGAACA
>NW_008613313.1:16315-16921 GCF_000691845.1 Merops nubicus | reverse complement strand
GGGCGGCAGGTGGCTGAAGCTACTGAAGGACAGGGTGAACCGAGCCAGTTCGCAGAGGTAAAAGCATCCAACTGGCTTTAGATACTGCCAAGTGAGAAAAGCGGCCGGCGCTCCACCTCTGCACCGACTCATGGACGGTGGCGAGCGCCCTGTGCGGGTGGTGACAGCACTGGAAGTGGAGCAGAAGGGAGTGCAGAGCTAAACCCACCTGGGCAGATTATTGCTGCTCGGGTAGAGAATCGAGCTGTGAAGGTATGTCATGTGGGTGCCCACGTACCCAAGAGTCAGGCCACAGAAGAGCACTGAAACAACCAGCGTGTGCATCAGGCTGCCAGGGTTCAAGTAGCTCAGGTGGACTTGGACTGGCAGGCTAAGGGTGAATTATTTATTGCTCGGTGGGCCCATGACACCTCAGGTCATCAAGGGAGAGACGCGACACATAGACAGGGTTGAGACTGAGGGGTGGATTTGATCATGGACACGATCACAGAGGTCATACACAAATGTGAGACGTGTGCTGCCATCAAGCAAGCCCAGAGGCTAAAGCCCTGGTGGTATGGGGGACAATGACTCAAGAATCAATATGGAGAGACCTGGCAAGCTGAA
>NW_008613313.1:9004-16147 GCF_000691845.1 Merops nubicus | reverse complement strand
CGCTTCCAAAACAGCCTCGTAGACACCTGGGCCATCGAGCACAGCACCGAGTGGGGCTGTCACATCCCCTGTCACACAACAGCCACTGGGAAGGTTGAAAGATACAATCGGCTGCTAAAAACCACATTGAAAGCTATGGGGGGGGGAATGTTAAAACACTGGGACACAAACTTGGCAAACCAAGCTGGCCCAGCCCCAAACTGCCACATGTTGTGGAAGGGTATAAAGTTCCTGTAGTGTGCCTGAAGAATGTATTGGGGAAGATGGTCTGGGTGAACCCTGCCTCTGGCAAAGGCAAACCCATCCACGGGACTGCTTTTGCTCAAGGACCTGGATGCACCTGGTGGGTGATGCAGGAGGATGGGGAAGTCTGATGTGTACCACAGGGGGACTTAATTCTGGGGGAGAACAGCCAGTGAATTAAATTGAGTTGTTAATTGTTAAATAACTGCTGGGCATAATGTAGAAGGTATCAAATAAGGGGTGGAAAGTCCTGGTTCGGCTAGGATGGGGTTGGTTTTCCCAAAGCAGCCCCGTGGTGCCTAACTCCCACCTGGGGCTAAACCACCACAGGTGGGGAAAAACTACCGCTTTGCCATATGCAACACCCCATTTCAACTACAGAACTAGCTAAGGCACGTCAATAGTAAGCTAATCATGAAACAGACTATTTCCAGAGAGACAGTCACACTTTAGATTCAGGTAGCATTTGAGTTTATGTCACACTAGGTCTCCTGATGCACTGTGAGCGTGCACTTAAGATACCCTGCTGCAGAAGGCACCATCAAAAAGAGAGGAGGTGTTAAAAAGAACACACAGCAGTGCTAGAACAGGCTGCCAGCCACATTTCATCACCTCCCGTCCAAAGAGGGTTTAATTAAAATAGTGTCTTGTGACTAATGAGATTTGATAGGCTATTCACAGACCACTGTTACAAGCATCTTCCTGTTGTTCTGTCCTGATGGCTGGGAAAAAAAAAAATATTTGCAGCCATTTAGAAGGTTACTGATGCTGTTGTTATGCTTCTGAGCATTTTGTGAATTGTATTTGCTTAGTCAAAGCTGTTGCACTGTGCAGTAAAGGTTTTCTAAAAGAACGGTAACGAAGCCATTTACTTTTCTCCCAAAGCCTTACTCCAAACCAGCCAATGGGCAACTGCAGCCCTATCACTGTTGCCTTTGATCTCCAGCCTCCAGAACAGGATGCTGCAGGGCAGCTGTGGAAACAGTGCAGGACGGCACAAATCTTGTTCTGATGCTTTACTTCACATTTTAAATTGACAAAAAACATACTCTGTAATGCATGTAAACTTTTTCAACACCTCTCCTGGGCTAGGGAAACAAGTTAGCTGCATGATACTACAAGGTTTTCCTACAAGTTCTCTACTGTAAGTGTTGGCCTCCTCAGCCCCATCCTCTCATTCTCTATTCTGGCTAACCCTCTGAACAGAGGATCAGAGCTACAAGTGCCTAAAAGTTATGAAGCAACTTTAGTATCAGCAGCCACTGAAGCAACCTAATGTGAGCTCTTCCTTTGTCTGTATTTTCATATTTCACTTAGTAATACTGAAGCAATATGACAACATGCTTAAAACCACCCAGCCAGAGGAAGACACTATATAGCAGCGCCCAGGATGAGGGCAGAGGACGGGGATGTGGAGACAGCAAAACCACCACAACACCACCACCACCACCACAGCACCAAGATGCAGATACAGAGAAGTGACAAGACAAAACTGATGACAGAGACAACAGGGACACAGAGATTGATGACAAGTCAGAAGGCTTGAAGGGACAGCACAGA
Source organism: Merops nubicus (assembly GCF_000691845.1). Taxonomy (NCBI): domain Eukaryota; kingdom Metazoa; phylum Chordata; class Aves; order Coraciiformes; family Meropidae; genus Merops; species Merops nubicus. The sequence continues at coordinate 14,344 of NW_008613313.1, read as the reverse complement.
TATGACCCAAGAGAGTCCACCTGGCACAACACCACTTAAACCTGAATGACTAGCTACCTGTGCTGCCAGACAACAAGAACACAGACAAGTGTGACTTTGTGCAGAGTCAAGCAACACCAAAGGGAACATCTCATCAACAGATGAGAAAAATAATAGTTACTACTCAGAGTGACTCACAGGGAGCTGCAGGGAAGTTGGGGTCTTTTTTAATTATTTCCATGTTCCCTCTATTGGTGTCTTCCCTAAAGGTTATAGCTACATTCCTTTTCTTCTCAAAGAGCTTTGACCGGTCAAGCTGGAAGAAACCTACCACTAATGGCACCTGGAACAGCTTTGTCAGAGGTTGACTCAAGACAATTTAACTATTCGTGAAGAAGAACTAGTCTCCTGTTGCTATATCCCTAGTTTTGGGATACAACTATGTGTAGACCACACGAACCTTATGAAGTAACTCAGTTCTAAAATTCAAATAAATGAGAAGGGTACTTATTTAGGTCAGAGGAAACCCAAAAGCCTCTAATTTCCAGCCATAATCAGCACATCTATTATTTTTCAGGAGAGAGACCTATCTTGCAACTTCCATTTTCCCTGCTAATACCATTTGTGTTGTGTAAGCATACAGAACTGAGGATGCATCCATTCACTCTGAAAATTACAAAAAGACCAAAAAACATTGAGAAAGAAAAGATCTTTTTTTCCTCTCCCTGTATTACATCCATGAACTACTACTCATTTTACACTGCAAAAGTGAAGAGCAGTTTGATTCAACTGACTGATTTCTAAGGCACAACAGGTATTCCAGATCTAGACTGTGGTTTAAGATTTCACTGTAGCTGCTTGCTTCAGTGAAAGTGAAAGGCTATAACCAACATCAGGATTCCGTACACAGCCTCGTAAAACAAAACCAGAAGTAGGCAGTACCTGTTGCAAAGATAAAAAAAGTTAGGATTCTCATATCAAAGCTTCCCACTTACGGAAGTGTTCAATCATAGCTACACAATTGAGATCTCCTGTGCGGACTGACAGTAAAAAGCTCATTGCAGAAGTTCACTACAGCACAAAACAGAATCTGTTTTCATTTACTGCAGTCTCCAAACAGATGACATCACCATAAAATCTGCAGCAAATGATTCTGCTTTGTACGTCTAACGGTTCTACAAACAAGCAGCACAGTCAGCTGCATGGAGGTACTCCCCCTTTCATTCAGCACTATCAGGTTGAGACAGATAACTCTTTGGATAAAGTTGTTATAAAACCAGGTCTGATATGTTGCAGTTACATGCCCTGCAAGAAAAAAAGGGAGAGAATAAAAAGCATCACTTTCACTAGTCTTAACAGGAAAAAAAAAAAAAATTAAGTAATCCTACAGTAATTCCTTTTAAGTGCTACTGCAATCCAAGAGATAAGATACCCTCTTGGTCTATTTTCAGATAAACAAGAACAACACAGACCCTCCTTGAGGCAAATACAGATATGGCATTTCCAGTCATTTTCCACTGGCCACTGGTTAAAACAAATGTAATGGCATGTCTTCATCTCACGGGATATAAGTAGTCACCCCACATTTAATCAAAACCAGCGTATGGCTTACACAGATGACAGGGGGCCAGGGGAGGAAGGGATATCTCTGCTGCATACACACCCCATGGATCAACAATCCAAGCAACCACAACATGAGATCTAGATTTTGAAGGACAGCCTATAACATGAAACTAATTTAGTCTGTTATTTCCAGTGCAATGACTGAGGGGCAGAGGGACAGGAACCGATAAAATGGCACTTTTTAAAACATTTATAGAACACCTGAGTAGAAAGGACAAGGAGAAAAGAGCCTGCATGCAAATCACATTATTGGATTATGAGACAACACCAGTGATGGCAGTAACAGCCATTATGTGGCTTTACATGCAGATGTTGGGTAGCATCTTCCTAGCAGCAACAAACATTAGGAGAAACTGATTCTTCAAATTGTGTCACGTCTTAATGTGACATAGTGGGCAATTAGACCTTCTGTTTCAGTTCACATCCATCAGTGGGAAGCAGAGGACAGCTCTTCTACACGCTCTCAAAGAGCACAGCATCTCTTGCTCTGTTGTTCCATATAGATTCATTGCACTGGACACCTGCAGCTGTGCAGAAATCCTCATGTCACGTCCCACTTTGATCATTAAAGATCCCACACTGGTGAAAAAGCACATACTGTTTGGGCTGGTTAAGGATTTAGGGCTCTTAACCAGGAGTGGACAGGTCTATGCCTTCTTTGAGATCCTCACTGTGTATTTGGGATGTAAGGTAAATTGCCATACATTTCACTCAGAAACAGGGTAAAACCCTACAGTAGCCAAGGACATGCAGTATGCTGATGCACTAGATTTTTCCAGTCACTGAATAACTCAACAGCCATACAAGTTTCAAATTAAGTTGAAGCTTATGCACCACACAAACCTCTAGAACTATAAGTTTCACATGCATAAGATAACTGAAAATTACTTCTAGGCAGCCCATGCAGTCAAGGTAGATCAGTGCATGCTTTTCCCTTGGCCAGAGACTGACATCCCAAACAAGAGCATAGCAGATGCACCTATTCTAAATTCACACGGAAGTGTTGCAGCAAATGAGCAACCTTTTTAATTCAGAATCTTTCCAAAAAAAATGAGTCCTGTCACAAGGGCAAACCATCTGCAATTAACACGTAAGGCTGGCCTAACTTCCAAACTCAGCAAGCAAGGGGAGAGACCAGGTTCTATCAACTGCAGGAGCAGCCGTGGATTTCAGAGTGTACTTCCTACTAGTGATTGTCAAGTTATTTAAAGATAATTTAAACAGAAACGCAGAGTGAAAAAATGAGTAGGTATACAACTTTTCTTGCTTCTCAAGACAAGCTCCACTAACCCAGAAGCTACCACATCACCAAAAAAAGGGTGTTAAGCTAGAAATAGAATGACCATCTTCCCCTCCTTGAGGTACAACATTATTCTGTTCCTGTGGTAAAGGTGTATGAAAAACAGTGGAATACCCTACATATTTGAAATGTATGCTAGAAATACAAAGCAGCCTGAGCTAATTAAAATGCTGCTCTATTTGTTGCAGTGACACTTCAATGTCTAACAAGCTGACTCTGAAGTACCTGGATATCATTACTTCAGAGCTGTCCCAGTTTTGAATGAGGACCTATACAAAGGTTCCCAAAATGCTACCAATATGAGAGTAAAAAACCTTGTGTCATTAATCAGAATATCCCCTTCTTAATCCCTAAATAACAGAATCTGTGCAGTTTCAAGCTTTTTCTTCTTATGCTCTTTGACCAAGAGAGGTGTACAGGTAGATGATCTTGCATCATCTGGAAACAAGGTCAGCTCTGTTGACCATATACCAGGACATACTCCAAATACTGACGTAAGAACTCAAATTATTTTACTGCACAAAGCAGTTTGTATTCTTTTGAGAAATATTAATTAACTAGAATTTAATGTATTTAAACGCACTACAGCAACTAAATGAATACTTTAAAAAAAATCCGTCCCAAAGACAGCAATGCAACTGCCCCCTTTTCCCTGCTGTCCTTGGAAGAGAAGTGGTACTGTTTGTTGGTAGTTATATTTTTGTTTAGAAACCCAGTGAAATATGAACATGTCACAGTTTAGGGTCAGGGCTGCCCCCAGACCTGCAACAGATGCTCTCTATTAGCTCTCCTTCCCTCCTCCCAAAGGGAAAGAAAAGGGAATAAGGGAGAGAGCCTTATCAATTAGAAAAGGAAAACAGCTTTAATACTACTAACAATAATAATAGTAGTAATGATAATAAAATAGAATATGTTCAAATATACACAAAACCAGTATCGAACCCAACTGCCCCCTGATGGCAACACGTCACTGTCACCCCCAAAGCTGGGGAGCAGCCCCCGGGGGGAGGGTCCCAGGCTGGACTCAGCCACAGGAACTCAATTCCGGAACACACGGCTCAGGATCAAAGGCAGAATGGACAAAGTCCTCCTCGAATGCAGCCACTGCAGGAGCAGCAAAAGGGAGGAAGAAGCCAAAAGGTCTCGACCCTCGTGATCCTTCAGCTTTTACAATGAGTATGAGGGACATGGGCTGGAATACCCCACTGGTGAATTTTAGGGTCACTTATCTTGTCTGTTCCTCCCTGCAGGTGCAGCTTTCACTCTCTGCCCCCCTCCATGTGGTACACAGGATTTAGCAGTGACCGTGGTCTGCACACCAATCCCTGGTAGTAACTCTAAACATGGAGCATTATCACTGTTAAAGGCAGACAGTCTGCCAAAATCTGCTGCTAGCTTCAGAAAGTACAGTTAATTAGAAGAACTTTAGCTAAAAAGTAAAATCATAAGCAGAACCAGCTCTGTACTACCCCAAACCAAGACAGAATGCTTATGAAATTCCTTTAACGAAGCGAACAAACCATCTAAGAACAAATTAAGCTGGACAAAAGTTTCAAAATGGAAAAATAGAATCTGCCAGTGGGTCAAGCATCATATATTTAAACTCTGCCATAACATGTGCCTACTGCACTGTACAATAATAATAAGATCAGTGTTAGGCTACTATAGATTCATCAAATTTTCTTCTTATACTGGGGTCACATGTGCTGCCCACTCTCACCACGTAGTTAATGTTTTCCCAGCAAAACTCAATATGGTACTGACTGAAAATACAGCCTGCTAAATTAACTATTCCACCTACATACAATTCTGCCTGCCCTTCAGTGCAGGCTAAAAACCTTGAACTCTGCATGGGAGCCACTGCTTCAAATTCTCATTGCACCCACAGTCCAAGAACTTCAAGTACACATAAGGCCACCAAGAGCACTCTCCCACTCCCTGCAGAATCTCTCCCATGATGTGGTTAAAACTGTCGAACGTTTCCAGCCACCTGACATCCCCTCTTTCCACTAAAATATCTCATTTATCTCAAGTAAAACAGTCACATTCTGAAAAATACAAGTTCCCTGCAAAATCAGTTAATTTATAAGTCATGAATTACTGAATGGTTTGGGTTGGAAGGGACCTGCAAAGATTATGCACCCCCCTTGCCACAGGCAGGGGCATCTTTCACTAGATCAGATTGCTTGAAGTCTCATCCAACCTGCTTTTGAACACTTCCAATGACAGGACACCCACGATCTCTCTGGGCAATACCAGTGTTTCACCAGCCTTGTGAAAGATTTTTTGTCACATCCAACCTAAACCTACTCTCCTTCAGTGAGTTTCACATCTCAGTGTTGCCTGTTTTCCAGAAAAACAATCCTATTCACTAAGTTATTCTTTCACTAAATACACACTTTGTGACAGATGAAGGCAGAAGCTCTAAAAACTTCCTG
>NW_008613313.1:7780-8973 GCF_000691845.1 Merops nubicus | reverse complement strand
CCTGCTGAAGCACCCAAGAGCTGATCAGTGCACTAGGAAAGCGTGCTCACCAAAATGCTTTTCTGTCAAGTGACCAGACAAAACTCACACCAACTCAAACCTTCCTGATTTTCAAAATATACCACCTAAGCTTGGTTTGCCTTTGTCAGGACAGCACTAACGTAAGAAATGTGAATTCTATCTTAGATGCTACAGATGTGACATTCCCCATGTTTACTTGACTTTTTTTTTCCACTTTTATGCATCTTCTTCCACTCATCAATGTGTCACTGGTACAGTTTCAGCTTTCAATGCTAGCTTATTTTGTCCTTAATTCATGTGTCACTCCTTCTATGTCAACAGGTATCGGTCTTCATCAAACCCTTCTTATCAAGGCTGAGACAAGAAAATAAGCATATACAGGAATGTGTCTGAAAAGATCCCAGGTTTTGCTGCACTGAAGGACAAAACTAACAGAGAAGGAAGAAAAAAACACCTCATCACTGTTGAAGGTGGACATATTTCAAGTCTCCACTGAGCTGTTATCTCAACAGGAAAACACTCCTTCCCAGACTACCCCAACAGAACAAAGAAATCATGCTGAAACATAGAAAAGTGAATCAGGCAAATAAATACAGTCCCATTGCAATAATAAGAACCAATGTTGTTTCATCTCCAGATATAGTATCAATCAGGCCTGCTTTCATGTTTTTCCACCCAGTCCGAACAGGACTGGATGACTGCATTAAAAAGATGACCTAGATGTGAAGTACTGTCTGTAGTCAACAAATTCCACCACCAGCAGTCCTATTTTAAATGTGCAAGTTCCACTTGTCTCAATTAAACGTGGAACTGGTACACAATGTAGCATAAGGAACAGGAAAGAGATTTCAAGTGAGTACTTACACCTTGACTATTTCTTGAAAAGGCTTTTTAACTTTAGAGAAGATTAGCGCTGGTAGCAGGGACAGAAGTAGCACACATGGGGGCAGAAGTACAATTACCAGCTACTAGATGAAAAAAAAAATACTCTGACATGAAAACAGCAGCAGACACCTGAACAGGCTCAGCAATGACTACACTTCTGGAACAGAACACATTGAGAACACAGGAAGTTGTCTTGAGCAAGCTGGTCTAGTGTAGAAGAGCAGTAACTTATTGTTGAGCAGACGAGTCAAAACGAAGTTTCCCTCAGCTATAGTGGATATAATAGA
>NW_008613313.1:4786-7749 GCF_000691845.1 Merops nubicus | reverse complement strand
TCCCCTCAGCTAAAGTGGAAATAAAAAAAAAAAAAAAAAAAAAAAAAAAACAGAATATGGCACATAAATAAGCTGCTTCCTGTGCTGTATATTAGGAAACTTCAGTGGGTGACACTGTCTCAAGGGAGCACATTCCAGTCCTGAGCAGAAACATCTTCCTTGAAATTTCTTGGAGTTCTCAAAACAGCAAAGGCCCCTCTATTTAGGGCTGCGTAGATGGAAATACAGTTCAGCCTATAGTCCAACAATACACTGAAAAGTTCAGGAATGGAATTCACAAGATATGGGAAAAAAATAACAGTCAGTATATCTGCTAGCTACATTTAGACAGGATACTCTGTAGATACCCAAGCATCATAAAATAACCTCTACACCTAACTACCCTAAATCCGAATGTTTCCATATAAAATGAGTTTTAAGATTTATATTTACTCACTTGAAAAAAAAAAATTAAAAGGTGTGCTTTCTCTCTGTGCAAGCCAGTAATTCATTTTGCCCTCCAGCACTGCAATCTTACAGTTGTAGATACCGTCTGGAGCAGATGAGTTTAAGGGCTAGCACAGACTGGAAGCCTGCAGCTCACTACACATCCAGAATGATCTTTCTATCACAAAAGTACAGAGCAAAATCCAGGAACCCACAAGGTACTGGGAGTGACAGACACTTGCACAATTACAAGCCTCCCAATGGTAGGAGCAAACGAAGAGTGAACTAGAGTTTCCTGCTCAAGTGGAATGGAAAATGAAGAAAAAACACAGCCACAGAAAGACACTGCTTTCAAATGAAATCTGGAAGGCTACAGGATATTCATACTGACAGGAAGTTAACAGCCTTATATGCACACACTTTTCATTCATTACCTTTCCTCTAAGTGAAAAGCAGTTTTGACAAAATTCCCTTATACCCTCAGCACTGCCTAGCTCTTATATGAGACTTCAAAATAGTTTAAACCAGCAGGAAAGCCATCCCTGTTGTGCAGGGAACAGGGCACAAAGTTGAAGCAGTTTGCCCACAGTCATCTAGCTCATCCAGCAACAAAGCCAGAACAGAACTTGTATTTCCTGAATCTCAAATCCACAGGAATCCCTCACTGCATTCTCTCAAGTTTGGATTAATATTTCTGGGCTCCGAATTTTCCCTGTCAAATCGCTCCTATTTAGTTTTTCATCTTACTAGAAAAGGCTTAAGGATGTTCTTCTGGATTGATAAGAAATTTGATTTAATTCGAACTTTATTTCTAAGTTACTACTCCAAACTCATTTAAAATCTGCTACTTCATTATAAACTAGACAGCCAGTCTTGCTCAGTGGTACAAAACTTCTTCCAGCAAATCAGAAATTTCTTCAGCTACAGTAATGAATGCAACTCCTGAAGCACTTAAAGTGAATACCTAAACAGCTCATTTTATGTGCAAAAGAAGCCTTCAGAGACACATTAGCTTCATTCTGACAGATCTGACTCAGACTCAGCAATCCAGCCTTTCTGCTAATTTGTGACCAGACCAGAGTAGGTTGCTGGATGAGGTCACCCCATGACACTGTCATACCCACAGCTTCTGCCCTCCAAGCGTTTAACAGACTGGCAACAACACGGGGAGCTCACAGCACAGAGACCTGTCTCAGTGGACCATCATCACTGTGACAAAGCAGGAAGAATATTTTTTCTTTAAAGAAGGAAAAGTGGGAAGACTATGGGTTGACCATCGCCCAACTGGGATATCAGATTTTCTCCTGTAACCAGAGGATCAGTCACAGCCTCCATCTCCTATAGCCCATGTGTCTGACTGAATCCAGGTTACCTTAGCAAATAAATCCAGTGCTGCCTAACGACAAAACAGGAGCACCACATCCACATTCTTGCAGGAATATCCAATCACAGGAGAACTATACCTTGAAGAAAGCTTGTAGTAATATGGGTACACAACTTCTCTCTTCCCCTTTAATTTGGGAGAGGAGACCTTTACATTACATGGTAGAATCAGCTTATCCAGAGCCATATCCCTGGATTAAATACTGCTGTATTTCAAACATTCATTTCCTCAGGAGTGGAGAGAGAAGGCAGAGACGTGGAAGGCACAACTTTTTCATCAGCCCAATACCATAACACAAACAGAACATCCCAAGAGACAGGCAGACCTTCAGAACTATATACTACTTGCATATGCAATACGGAAGCTCGGGCATGAAAAGAATGACATTATCACATCACACAAACAAATGAGACAGACATTCTGTCAATCAATGTGTATTTCTGGAGTCTATCCCTAGCTCCAAAAGCAGGTTATACCATTCATGCCACATTCAGCTTCTTCACTTTTGTCTACCTTCACTTATCTTGCATCTCATAATACACCACTGGATTCTTCAAGCTGTGTTTTTTAAGCCTTTCCCAGTTGAAGATACTCATGGAGAACAGCTTACAGAACCTAACAGTATTTCATTTATGTCCATATTTGAATTTGCTAGCTTTCCCTCTACATAACTTTACATGACTAGACACCTTATCAGCTGTGGGAGCCCAGAAATGCATCTCCCCTGCCAAATCAAAGTCTGACAGTTCTCCAGGTTAAAAAGGTAACACAATACTTAGCTGATTAACACCCAATATAGAATTTTCTTACCCAAACATTTTCTTTAAAGTATTCCTTAGAATAGCATCTAGAAGATGATACTTCCAACAGTTATACACCTAGTTGTGAAAGTAACTGCCAGCACAGGGCCCTGCTAGCCAATGATCACTGATAGGACTGCAGCTTGATTGGCAAAGGTAGGTCTACAAGGATCTCACAAATTGCAGGGGTATGTACTGCAGAAGTCTGTCCCCCAGATCGTTTGTGGTTCATTACCCAGTCGAGTGGATAGCTATTTTATATTACCATAATCTCTCCGCTTTCATTTGTGAAACTCCAAACACACCTCTCACAGTTTAGGGTCAGGGCTGTCACCAGACCTGTAACAGACACT
>NW_008613313.1:0-4744 GCF_000691845.1 Merops nubicus | reverse complement strand
GGATAGAGGAAGGGAAAAAGGGAGAGAGTCTTATCAATTAGAAAAGAAAATGAAAACACCTTTAATACTACCAATAATAATATTAATAATAAAATGGAACATATACAAATCAACAAAACCAGTATCAAACCCAAGTCCCCCTGATGGCAACACGTCACTGTCACCCCGATGCTGGTGAGAAGTCCCAGGCTAGACTCAACCACAGACTGGATTCTGGAACTGGGCTCAGGACCAAAGTGAGGATGGATGGAATCCTCCTCAGACACCAGCCACTGCAGGAGCAGCGAAAGCGAGGAAGAAGGTGGGAGGGGCTTGACCCTCATGATCCTTCAGCTTTTACTCTGAATGTGAGGGACATGGGCTGGAATACCCCACTGGTGAATTTTAGGGTCACTTATCTTGTCTGTTCCTCCCTGCAGGTGCAGCTTTCACTCTCTGCCCCCCTCCACTTGGTACACAGGATTTAGCAGTGACCATAGTCTGCATACCAGTCCCTGGTAGTAACTCTAAACATGGATCATTATCACTGTTAAAATCATAGCCTGTGCAAAAATGCTGCTAACCTCAGACAGCACAGTTAATTGGAGGAGCTTCAGCTGAAAAGTAAAATCATTTAACAGAATCAGCTCCGTTCTACCCTAAAACACAATATCTGACTTTCAGGATTCATTAACTTACTCATTCCCTCTCTCCCCATACAGAGCACGCAGGTACTTTCTGAAAAGCACAGTAAAACCCTTCCTCTTCATACTGTTAAGAAAACAGCAAAATGAAAGCCAATCATCTTTCAGCTTTTTTCTACAAACAAGTCAAATGGACTGGCAACAAACTGCTTGTGGTGCCCTAATACTTAATTAAAAGATTAAGAACGCATTCTCTTCCCAGAGGGTATGAAGCATAAAGCTCTTCTGTCCCTTTCCAGCACATGAAATTTTATTCCAGATGATTAACAGTGATTTTATTCATGTGAACTCCTTACCCTACTACACGTGCCTCCTGTATTTCCATTTCAATTATTACACTTTAATGTCCAGGGACACCACATGATGGTATTAGTCATTAGGGTGGATCCCAGCATGGCTTTGCTGTATCAGAAAAGGAAATACATATACTTTAACAATTACTCTGCAGAGTGTTTACAAACTAGGAGTCTAGTTTTATTTTAGAGTTCAGAACTGATGAGGCAAATCAGGATGAACACATAAGCACACCTGCATGTCTAGATTAAGGCAGTGCTAACGCTTGACAGAGCACAACTGGTAACACCCATACTCTTAAAAATCCAGCCTCCCAAACTTGCAATAAATCTCAGTCATTTCAGTCACAACTTCACCTGTTACTAGCTTAGAGAGGTGTATCTTTGTGCTTGCACCATTTGACATCAGGGAAGGCCTTAAATCAAATCTTTCATGTAATCTAGTAGATAGTTACCACAAATACTTATCTCCAAAGACACAAACCAGCTTAACTAGCTCACAACTCTTCACTCTTATTACCAATAGCTAAGCAGCTTAAGTACATTCATATTCAGACCACCTTCCAGCTAAGAACTGACTGCTTCTTTTACAGGGCTTGTGTTCTTCTAATTTTCCCCCTTAAAATGCTTCTCATGTTAGATTTTCTGATGCAAAATGCAGCTGAGAAAATACAAGCTCAGGATTTCTGTTTGAATACAGTCAGTTAGGAAATGTAATACTAGTAATGCAACATGGTGTTTTGACCCAGTCTGCCTTCTCTTCTAGAAAAGATTTAAACCTAAAGTCAAGGCAATGATATTCTGTTCCGTCCTTGATATACTTCTGTGTTCTAAGTACACTGCAAGCTTAACGGATTCTGAAAAGACCTTGGAGCCTTCAAAGAGAAAAACAACACAAATCAAACAAACACACACTCTCCCCCAATAAAAACAAACACACAAAAACCCCAAAACCAACCCAACACTGATCAAAAAAGACCCACAGCCAAGTTTGGACATACAAGCTGTTCTTTCAAAATGGTATTTCTTAACATTTAAGAAAATGTCTTCCCCATGCAAGCAAGGATGTGGAATATATCTGATCCTCTAAGAGAAGGAAAAATCCCAATGCTCAGTTTCTCTTAGAGACCTCAACACAGGACTACACTGACTGCAGAAGGTCATTAGGGACACAGAACATGAGCTTATTCAAACCAAGTCAGAAGGTCAAAGCATTAAGCAATGCACTTCCATACCAGAGAGGATTAGCCACCAAACCCCTTAACAGACAAAAACTGTGAGCTCAGGCTTGTATTGATCAACTGCAATCCCAATAATCGACTGGAGTGGCTCACACTGTGAGATCAATAGCATTGCCTCCCTAGTTATCAGAGCAAGCAGACACAATACAGGGAAGAGAAACTAACCTTTGATACACCCTAGAAGACCTACTTTTTCAAACAAGTAAGCTATTTATAATTTGTAAACAACCTTTCTTTGCCTTTCCTTCAAACAATAGTCTTCGAAAACATCTTCCAGAACTTTTCAGTTACAGCTCCACTAGACATTCTTTACACCAATGATCTGAATTGTGCTGATCCATCCTGAATAGATAGCAATGCCTTTAGGTAGAGATCCTTGTAAAATGGCAGCTGAAGCTCTGGACTTTTTGACTGAAAAGACTGGGAGTGATTGTCAGAGACAAAAGGCCAGAGAAGGCTGGATAGAGGTTTTTTTCTAACAAGTAAATCTCCCAGCTTATTAGGGTATTCTCTGTACTGACCAATATACTCTTAGGATATTCTGAAAATTGAAGTTCCTTAAAGAGAAACTAGTATTTATTCATTCACATATCTCATACCTGAGATTTCCTTTGTTTTCCCTTTGAAGTTTCAAGTATCTGAGATTTCTTTGGTTTTCCTTTTGAAGCTTCAAGTACCTTTGTTTCAGCTTACACTTGACTTATGCGGAGTATCTGATCTCAGTAGAAGCAACTTCTTCTCTGAGTCCTTTGTTCCACAGTGCACTCACAAGGAGAAAAAACAAATCATCACACTTGCAGACCAGATACAGCCAGGGAGAAAAGAAAAGCACATGCACTTTCAGTTTTGTTTCTGAGACAAAAGCCACCAGCTCACAAAAGCTGAATTTAAAGGCTATATGTTTTTTCTCCCCCTATCCTCAGAATTAAGGTTTTGCCTAAAAGGTTTTAGTCACCCAGCTGAAATGGTGATGGAAAGTACCACTGCCACTTTTGAATCACAGCTCTGCGTGTACAGAAAGCTGAAGTCATCAGTAGCAGTACTGCAGCCTAACCCTGTCCTGCCCATGGGCTTGAACAAATGGGTCCAGTGCTGCTATGCAGCTACCACATTCCCACCTCAGCCCCATTCCCCTCCCCACAGCTAGATCAGTGCTACACACGTAAATCTGTTCCGTGTGGAGAAAAGGAGAGGAGTTGGCCCAAACTAGTTTTTTTTTCAATCTTCCCAGAAAAATGCTACTGCAGAGCAGAGATCCCAGGTATGCAGGGTCAAGCTCTATGAAGCCAGCAGTTTCAGGACTGCCTGCATAAGGTCAGACAGTCCCATGCTCCAAGGATTACAAGGGAAAGGAAAGGCATGAAAGAGGTCTAGCTGATTACAGTACTGCTGCTTCTTCAGCACCCCAGGTCACAGTCGCAGTGAGATTCCCCTCACCAAGCTCCCACAAAAGCCTCTTAACCCTGTAGCAGGCTGTGAGATGCAGTATGCCATCTATCAGCAGCACAGCCACCCAAGTTACATCACCAGTCACAACTCAGTTGCTCCTTAATTTGGCAAGACTCACTTGTCATTTAGGAATATCCAACTGAAAGTGCTTAAATTCAACAGGAATTCATTTTTATTGAGTCCAGGATGACAGCTATATCAGCTGCACGGCCAAATGCCAGAGTCCATCTGCTTATCTCTGTTCTAATGAAACAGCATCAACTATAAGATTCCTGTAAGACATTTTTCATTTTTATTGGTTTGGATTTTTTAAATTATGTGAAGAATAAAAACACTAAGGTGATGACTCATTTCCACCTATTGTAGCTTCTTTTGCTAATTAAAAAAACAAAGTAATCCTAACCTTCCCTTTAAAAGAATAGATTTTGGTCCATCAAAATTCAGGATGACAGTTCTTACTAATTACACTATATAGTTTCATAAAAGTATTAAACGTTTTACTTGTAGTAAGCACCAAGCTAAACAGAACACAAGGCATTATCACAAAGCTAGAAACTACAAAAAAATCTATAAAAGTGAAGTGTTCCTGCATCAGTAAACATCTACAGTATGTCTGTGTCTCAAATGCAAAGAAAGATACGAGCCTCTTCCCCATTCAAGAGCAGAACAGCTGACTAGAAAAGATCCAGTAAGAGGTAATAAGCAGAGATGTGGAGGGCTACAGTCCATGCAGTAAACGAGACTTTGGCTCTTCAGTCTACAAAAAGATGCAACCAAAGCATGAATACAAGAGAAACCCAAAGCCTCTGGTGGCATAGGGAAGATGACTACTATGATTTTCACAAGAGAAGAGCCAGAAGCTAACGAATTACCTGAAGGCAGGCTTGAGAAAGCCCATACAGACACCCCACCACACAAAAGCTGGTATTTCGGTTCTTCGCAGAACATTTAGCTACCGTGGGTAAAAACATACCCTGAAATACCATGGATACTGAATTCTGTTCAGGTTTCAACAGCAGTCAGCTCTTAGAGGGTGAACTTATCAAAGGTTATTAAGCAAAAAAGTATTGCCTTGACT
>NW_008613312.1:5630-8499 GCF_000691845.1 Merops nubicus | reverse complement strand
ATCCCCATCCCCGCCTCAGCAACAAGACAAATCCCCAGGAGCTTACCCAGGAGCGCTCGTTGCAGCCTCCCCACATACTCCTGGGCTATGCTGGTGCAGCGTGGGAGCCTTCATCCTTCACGAGGATGAAGGGTGTTCTCCTGGTCTCAACTCAACCAGTGAAAACTTCACGTCCCAAGTTTCAAAGCTTTGCCTCCTCCCATGAACTTGCCATCACCTTAGCAAGGCACAGGCGTCCTCCAGTCCTTCCCAGCGTTGCTTGTAGCGGGTGCAAGCTCCAACTTGTTCACCCCAGGAACCAAAGCTGGTCAGTGACAGCTCCCTGAGGCTTCCTGAGAAACCTGTCGGGAGCTCTGGCTTCCCCTTCTGGTTCCTAACCCTGGCTGCCATACTCGTATCCTCTTCAGATCATGCAAATCGTGTAAACACAACAGGTCCAGGGAGGTTCCCTTCCCTTATGACACCCAGCTGATGTGCTGGAATTTCCTTTCACGTTGAATTTTTCCCGTGGGAAAAAGGAAAACGCTGCTCACTCAGCACTGTCAGGAGTGGAAATAGCCTCTGCTCCCACCCCAGTCCTGGAACTACCAAAGCTGTGGGGGAGAGGGGCTAAAAGGCACCAAAATATTTGGCCTCAGCAGAGTAAAGGATATTAGTGCAGTTCAGAGCTGTTGCAGGCAAAAAAAAACCCACCAAACCACCCAGCCTAAATTGTGAAATCTTAGAGGTGAGAAATAATAGCAGGATGATGTGTAACTCTGTGGAGGTGAATGGTGAAACTGAATTTCTGAGCTCTCCAACAGAAGCCTGTTATGCACGATCTGCATCCAGTGCAGGCTGGTTGTAAATTTTGATAAAGGAAAATGGAATATCCTGAATGCCCCGACTAATAAAGAGACAGAGCCACTGATTAGGAGGCTGATCACACCTTGTGCTCCTGCACACAGACTAATTAGATAAGGAAAAACGTTGACTTACATTTCTGGGAAATGACGAGGCCAGGCAGAAGGATTCCCGAACTCAAGGAAGTGTTTATGGAGAGAAGGAGGAAGCCTGGAAAGAAAGGAATTTCTTCATGGCTGGAGGGAAACATCCTGAGCTGGGTAAAGTCCTGCAGATCGGGGAGCTGCGTGAGGATGCTCAGGGAGCACTGGGGGGAGCAAGCGAGTCAGTGTGAGGGAGCCGGGTCGGGGAACAGCTCAGCTCTCCCTGACACCTCATCCCCAGCATCCTGAGCTCTCCTTTGGTCTGTCTTGCCCGTGACAAGGGCTTTGCCAACCCCCTGTCCCCAGGGCCCCTGTGGCGAGTTGCTCTGGTGGGACAGAGGTAGCTGGTGCCACCACCAAAGTCCCTTGAGCAGGGTTTGCCCCTGAGCCCCCCCAGGACCTCCCTGGTCTGTGACAGAGGACACCTATTTATGGGTCAGCTCTCTGAACCAGGGCTTATTATGGAGGTGCTGAGGCTGCAGAATTAGTCTCCAGCCTTTTCTTTAGCTGCTTAGGACCCGGATTTTGACTTTGAAAACAAGTTTTTGTATAGAGTTTTACAAAACTCTATAAATAAATCCCATTCTGTGCGCTTGAGTCAACATTAGCCTAAAACCCACCCTCCTTATAGCTCCAGTCAGGCAAATGAGACAGGCTTGATAACTGGAGAGAGAGAGTGATTTATAAAGGCACCATATGGGAGCTTGTCTAAGAATTATAATTGATTAGCAAGCAGCAGAAATATTGCCGTGGTAGGGAGCATGAATACCTCCAAGGTTTAGCTCCTTCAAGGAGCCTGGCACTCCAGTGACTGCAGGGTTTATTCCATCCCAAACCCTGGAAAACCACCCTCCATCCCCACCCCAGCAGCAGCCAGTCCCCCAAGGTGCTTCTCATGCCAAATCTGGAAGCATGGTGACAACAGAGACTCATCTGAGGGTAGCAGAAGTGGGTGTGGAAGTTCAACTGTCCATCTGCCAAGCCCCTTTTTATTTTTCCTCCTCCTTCATGCTCCAGGAAGAACTTCTGGCCTGGGATCTGTCTAGACACTGCAGGCAGGTAGCAGGCAGTGGTTATTTTTTGTGGCAATGCCTCCAAGTGCTGACAGACAGCAAGGATGGGAGGAAAGCACCGTGCCTTCCCTTTTCACTGGGAATTTGGGGCTCAGCAAAAGCAAGACAGACCCCGTGGCACACTGAGCACGTCAGATGTGTTCCTCACTGCCTTGCAGCTCCTGCAGCTTGCCCAGGGCTCTCCTGAACCTCAGCATGAAGCTGGGAGGGGGGAAATCTCTCAGTGCTGTCTATGCAGAAAAAGTGCTGCTTATAGACCCACGGCCTGAGCTGCCTCAGTAGGGGAGAGGAGAGAAATAAAAGACTCTAAATAGAGCACATGACAAAAATTCATATTCCTAGCAGTAGGCAGCATCTAGTGCACGTTAGACAAGAGTTGTTGAGTTAATTAGAAATGTATATTTGATACCCAGCCTGAACAGGGCCCCGCACGCTGCTAAGGTTTAATAATTGATTCGTAATTTATTTGCCCATTAATTCTCCCTCCTTCAGAGCCAAGCCAAGAGCTCGTGCATGCTCGTCCATCATCCTGGCCAGCAGCTCCTTCTCCCACAGAGCTGTCGGGGTGACAGACTGGAGCCCCGTGCAGGCTGTAATTAGTTACTTACTCCAGAAGCTTTTTACAGGAGACTGCCTGCCTCTCGAGGAAGATTAACAAAGGGTTTATTTCCTGCAGGCTCGGGCCGCGTGTCAGCGAAACCCAGGCTCCAGAAATTATTGATTGGCTTTCCATAAGGTTTGCATTTTCAAGGTAAGTGATTTGGCTGTTCCAGGCAGCACATCCCACGGCTCCATTCCTCACGGCTCAGA
>NW_008613312.1:2450-5599 GCF_000691845.1 Merops nubicus | reverse complement strand
GAACCCCCCCGCCAGCAGGTCCAGGTTGAAACAGAGGCTGCCACGCTTGCTGTCACTGTGTTACAACAGGAAAAAGGGTTTTCAGGGTGCCCATTCCCAGCTAATCAAAGAGAAAATATAATTGTAATTCCCAGGTAACTGCAAGACCTGTGATCCCTCCTGCTGACACAAGACTGAGGGATTTACAGGCTCATTCCTACATGCTCATTGGGTTTATTTGCCATCTGTTTTCTGAGCCTTCAGGACTGTATCTGAGTCTAGTTTTCAAGCCTTCTACTGCAAAGTGCATCAGAAATCCCCATTCCTTCCCAGAGGAAAAAGAAAAACCTTTCCCAGGTGACTGGGAGGTCCCAGAGTCCTGGAAATCAGTGAGAGTCTGCATGGACTGCTGGGCACCGAGACATCCAGGAGCTCAGGACAAACAAAATACCAGCAGGATGGAAAAGGGCCCAAACAACCACAGCTGGTGAGTGGGAAAGGATTGTGAATAGTCAGGCTGGACACTTCACAGAGGTGAAGGTCACATTTTTAGTACAGAGGCAAGGAGAGCCCTCCATTTCTGCAGGGCAGAAGGGACCATCTCCCCTCCTCTCTCAGCAGTCCTTGTCCTCTTTCCACTGACCTGAAAAACTCTGGCTGTGAGGAAATGCTCTAATGACAGAGGCAATGAGGAGGAAAGGGGGTAGGAATGGCACAGGGGCATGGCAGAGCCCCCCCAGGAATGTCAGGAGGCCCAGAGACAATTTGGGCAGGAGGGAGGCTGCAGAAGGAGCCAATCTTCACGTGTGAAATCTCCCATAGAGCTGCTGCTATAAATAAGGATGACGGATTGATGGCCATAAATCATAACCCTGCTGACATCCCAGAGCTCTCACAAGCAGCAGGGATGCTCGTGTGGCTGGTTGCTCTCCCTTGGCAGGGGCAGGAGAGAGATTAGTCATTCGTTGTGTTTCCTGAAACCACCTCCTCCTTCCCTCCCAAGACGGTGGCTTGAAGGAAGGATTTGAAGCTCCTGGTGAGGTCTTAATCATTGAGTTCCTCAGATTCATAGGATCAAGCCCTTGAGCTCCCAAGAGAAGTGTTGCCATCCCTAAGTTACTGTTTATTTTGAGCAGAAGAAAATGAGAACCCAAATCATCTCCTTTTGAGGTGAGAAACCTCATTTCTGTTGTGTTTGCTGGGATGACGCAGAGATTGTACAGAACCCTGTTCTCTGGACCAGATCAAACCACAGCCAGTTTGAGTGGTCACACCCAGGGCTGTGTGAAAGCTCCTGGCTCCTTTCTTTGATCCAGCTGTAATTTCCCTGAATGAACAGCCTTGTTCCTGATTTACACCCTCATGAAGACAGGACTCCCACCCTGCACAGGGTTCCTCAGCAAAGCACCAGAGACTGAAACCCAACAGCTCCAGTGACCCCCCCTCAGCCAGCAGCAGCCTCTCCTGGGTGCTCCCCTCCTGGGAGCCCTTTAAAACCTTATCTACAAATGTACTTTTCTTCAAGTTCAAAACGTTCTGGGCAGAAATCCCTCTCCCTCTTCCCATGCTGCTGGAAGTTTGTTCCTGGCTGTATATTTTCAGGTTTTAAAGCCATCACTCTGAGCTGCTCTGAGGGCACGTAAGGACTGTAAGAAACACACCATATAGAGTTCCTGTCGATAACACCAGCCTCAGATGGACTCCCTGCAGCCCTGGCAGAGTAAATTATAGCCTTTTCCCCCCAAAATGATGTCTGGCTGCTTATTATTGGCTTTCATCTTTATTGCCTCTTAAGGTAAAACGGTTGGAGTGACAACAGCAAATAGCTAGCCACAAATTGTCCCTCCTGCTGGCCTCCCTCCTGCTCACCAGCAGGCTGAGATGCTCACAGAGCCCCCAGCCAGGATGCTGAAAGGGGCTGAGTGCACCCACCAAACCATCCAGGGATCTGTTCTAAATCCCACCCAGCCCTTCTCCTGCCCCAGGGACCATGCCCACCAGAGGAAGGACTGGATGCTTGGCTCTGTGTCACCTCCTCACACCTCTACGTGTTCTTAGGGTGTGGGAGCAGCCCATAATAGACAGCAGTGAATCCAGAGCTAGCTGGATGGTGCAAATGGCTCTACACAAGGGGAACGTTTCCTGTGGCTCATCCTTTGCTTGCTACTGAGAATCAGCCCCTGAGACACCCCCCACCCCCTCTGCTGTCACCAGAGCAGGCTGCTCTGTGCCTGGGGACACGGTGCTGTGTGAGGGCAGAGCTCAAGCCTGGCTGATCTGAGCTGGACTGGCTCTGGAACAGAGCCTGAAACTCCCAGGGAGCACTTCTGAGGTGCTCAGAGGAATCTCCTGTCAAGGAGCCTCTCCCAAGGGGCAAGGCAGAGAGCTTGGGGCAGGAGACAGGCGGATTTCCAGCAGGGAAAGATGTTGGAGATGATGGTCCTCTAAAGAGAAACAAGATTTATCAGCATGTGAAGACCACATCCTTCCAGGCAGGGGTTAATCTGTGGGGTCTATTGGGACCCACCTCCACCCTCCAGACAGCAGGAAATTGTGCACAGCACGTTCTTTGCCATAAGGAGGGAAACATTTTTTGGAGCAGGAGCAGACAGGCCAGAGCAAGCTTTTCTCATCCAACCCGAGTCTGACGGGAGGATCTGGTTTCAGAGGATTAGGTCATGTCTTTGGATCTCCCAGGAACCCAAGTCCTGATGTGTCTGCTCAGGCAGCAGGCTGGGAGGGGAGGCAGGTGTTGATGGCCAGGGACACACAGGAGCAGCCCTCCCAGCCTGGCCCCACTCAGGCTCCTCACTCACCTACAGCACGGGGGCAGGGATGGGGTGCCCTGATTAGGGGCTAGTGGGGGGCAAGAGACCTGGTGTGTGGGCAGTGCCATCCCTCTTGGCTCATCCTGTGGCACGTGGTGATCAGAATCCACTCGATTGCCAGCCCAGGGGTGAGGAAGGGTGGGATGCTGCAGGGGCAAAGGGTTCCCATGCAGTATAACCCCCTCCCCAGGCTCTGCCAGGAGGTTGGAGACCACCTTCCCTGCTGTTGGGATGAAGCCAGCCAGCTCCTCCAGCAGCACAGGTCCTTAGGGGTTCTTTTGCTGACTTCTTGTCCCAGTAGGAAGGACAAAGCCATTAGTGGCACACAGACAGGAAAGACTT
>NW_008613312.1:0-2028 GCF_000691845.1 Merops nubicus | reverse complement strand
CTCATCATTTCCCGCCCAAGGCTGGCCACACCCTGGGTGAAAACCCATCAGGAGGGTCTTTCCTGCCTGATTGTGGACATCATCCATACTCTAACCCTCATTTAGGGCTGGGGGTTTAAACCCCAGCACCTGGGGGTCCCACCATTCTCCAGTGGCAGTGCCACACTCCTGCCCCTTTCTCACCACAACCAGGAGCAGGTTCAGAGGTCACAAACATGATGTGAAGGCTGGAACCCCTCTGCTGGGAGCACAGGCTGAGGAAGTTGGGGTTGTTCAGCCTGGAGAAGTGAAGGCTCCAGGGAGAGCTTATTGCAGCCCCTTAGAACTTAAAGGGGCCTGGCAGAAAGCTGGGGGCAGACTTTCTAGAAGGGCCTGTTGTGACAGGACCAGGGGTGATATTTTGAAACTAAAAGAGAGAGATTTAGACAAGATAGAAGGGAGAAATTTTTGATACTGAAGGAGATGAGCCCCTGGCCCAGGTTGCCCAGAGAGGTGGTCGCTGCCCCATCCCTGGAGCCATCCCAGGGGAAGTTGGTCAGGGCTCTGAGCACCCTGCCCTAGTTGGGGATGTCCCTGAAAGGTCTCTTCCAACCCCAACCATTCTGTGATTCTACAATTCTAAGTGGCAAGCAACCCCCTTGAGCCCCCAGCAAGGGGCAGGGAGTCCCAGGAACAGGCTCCAGCCTGCAAAGCTCACGAGCAGCAAAGCCAAGGGGGGGTGGGGAGCTGTGGTGGGCAGACAGGACCGGGTGGGAGCCTCCTCCCTGCTCCATCCCTGCCTCACTTGGCCGACCTTGAGCCAGGCAGCTCCCCCTCCCTCCTCTCATGTCCCCCCCCAACTTTGGGATGAGCTCATCCAAGGCAGCCCCCACCACGGCGAAGGTTGTGGCCGTGTTTATCACAAGGTGGGTGCTTTTATGTTATGAATTAAAAGATCCAGACAAAATGAACACCAAAAGCCGTGTCCTTGGGAATCAGAATGACTCAAACACGAGCTTTTTATAAGAAAACAAATAAAATTACTTGGCTGTTTTACTCATCGGGCTGTTCTACCTTGAACAGTATCCTAGCAAACACTTGTGCCTTCATTTAATTTTCTCCAGCTTAATACCCACCATAAAAGAAACGCAGCAGAAAGCCTGTCTGATAACTTTAGCAAATTTCCATCTGACCCTCCCCCTGGGTTTTGGGTTGAGTGTTGAGTGAATGAGCTTTAAAAGCATCTTTTCATTTTGTCTTCCCCAGCAGAAAATCACCCAGCCAAGAATCATACCTCACTTTGTCAGTAGAAAAACAAGATGTGGGCTTAGTGGAATTGAGCTGCGTTGGAGCACCGTATGGAAAATCTTGCATAGAAAGCCAAACAAGGTTTCACTGCCAGTGTTGTAAGGGAGAGAGATGCAAAATTTTTGTGGCTAGTGTTTCTCGCCTATGCCTTGGGATCTCCAGCTCTTTGGAAATGAAAGATGTTCATTAAAATGCTTTCCTTTAAACATTTTGTTAACCCTTAGTCGTTCTGCAAGGAAAAAGCAGGAGCTTGTGCTGTCTGAAGGAAAAAATGAGTTAAAATATGGAATATCCAGGGTTTTAGGCAGCAGGCTGCCCTCTGCACAACCCCCTGCAGCAAGGAATCTCACATTCAGGACAAAAATTTCAGAGTCAGGGCAAGGAGGAGGGGAGGATGTGGAGGTGACCAACAGCAAAGCATCATTCAGGGACTGAAAGTTGCTCAGTGGCTGGGCTCGAAAGGGCCCGAGGTCCATGCACAGCCCCAGGGAGCAGGAGAGGGGGGCAGAGATTCCCCCCACCAGCCCCCCAGCCTTCCGGGGTGCTGTCAAAGGCAGCGAGGAACCAAAGCACCACTGCCGGGTGGGGTGGGGTGGGGTTGGGTTGGGTTGGGTTTGGTTGGGTTTTCCCACAGATTGTTCCCTTCCAGCCCTGGGGTGGCCCTGGGTAGGGAGAGAAGGACCCGGGAGGGAGGAGAGGGAGCTGGGGATGGGGAGAAGGAGCCGGGCAGGGGGAGAAGAA
>NW_008613311.1:650-1986 GCF_000691845.1 Merops nubicus | reverse complement strand
AAGTTGCAGGAGGATATCAGCATGGTCTATATGAATAGCCAGCTTCATCCCTTCTTCCTTCAGTCGCTGTATTCCATCCCATAGAGTATACCATGGCCAGTCAGAACCTGGCCAGGCAGTGTCTAGGGGATATTTCGCCTTGCACTCAACAGCAGCTAAAGCCAACAGATTAGTACTGGCATTATTGGTTCTAAACACATCCTGCACCAAAGGGTCTGAACTCAGAGTCACAAACTTCCTGCAATCCACATTATCCAGACTAATCCCTGATGCTCCCTGATCATACAAACGGACCATCCAAGTAATTAGGGATTCACCTGATCTTTGGCTAAACCGCACAAAAATATCATTCATTTACTGCTGCTTAGTCTTCCATGGTAGGCGTGCTTACTGGTGGTTCATCTTCTGAAAATTCCATTTTCCTCCTGATGACTGGTCTCACATCTGCAGAGTCATCTGAGGCACCAGCCCTATGAGACTCTGCAGGGTACCAGATATCATTATCCGAGTCATCAGCATTATGTTCCACCTGCACAACCTCCGAATGGACCTTCTTATGCGCACAGTGCCCCCGTCTCTTTCCACGCTTACACTGGGAAAACTGCACTGTAGCCTTCTCAGGTACAGTTTGACCAGCATCTAGTTCATCAGCACCCGTCTCTTTCCACGCTTACACTGGGCAACCTGCACTGTAGCCTTCTCAGGCACAGCTTGACCAGCATCCAGTTTATCACTAAGAAACTTAATCTGAGCTCTCATAGGGGAACATTCAGCCAGTAAATTATCTTTTTATTGGTGTTGCTTCTTATATGCTGTTAATAGGATCCAGCTCCATCTCCCAAAGGTCACTGCATCCTGTGCCTTATTGTAGAAGTTTTGAATGTTTTCCAGTACATTCTGCAGTTGACCCTCTGCCAACCGCTTCTCCCGTTGTTCACATGGTCCTCCAAGTTTGCTCCATTCGATGGCCAGCGAACTATACATGGGCATTTCCCAACCGGGAACTTCAGATAGGACCGTCCCCATCGCCAATTTTTTTCTGCCAATGACCAGGCCCAACAAAAATGATAGCACCAGCAGGAAAATGAACCAATGCACAGACTGCTCTCCCGTTGTTCACATGGTCCTCCAAGTTTGCTCCATTCGATGGCCAGCGAACTATACATGGGCATTTCCCAACCGGGAACTTCAGATAGGACCGTCCCCATCGCCAATTTTTTTCTGCCAATGACCAGGCCCAACAAAAATGATAGCACCAGCAGGAAAATGAACCAATGCACAGACTGCATGGTAAGCAAACAGGACATTCCATGAATGATCGCTGGGGGTACAAACA
>NW_008613311.1:0-247 GCF_000691845.1 Merops nubicus | reverse complement strand
GCCAGGCCGCACCCTGGGGGGAAGCTATAAGGCAAACTCACCACCCCTTTATGGAGGGCTGTGGGAATCACTCATATGTCAACTTTAATTTGGGGGCTCAGGGTTCAGACCCCAGCATTTCAGCTGTCGGCTATAAATCTATCCTTCATTCCCCCGCCCACTATTGGGGAATGGAGGTTCTAGTTTTCCCACTTCTGAGAAAAAACTTCCTTTTGTATGTTGCCTATATTCTGAGAGGGGGGAGCAG
>NW_008613310.1:0-2965 GCF_000691845.1 Merops nubicus | reverse complement strand
GCTGCCCGCCCCGGGCACCCGGTACCTGCCCGGCCGCGTGGCCGGGGACACGATGAGTCAGCAGGTCACCGGGGCTGGATTTCCTCGGGCGTCCTGTGCCAGGGCCGTCGCGTTGGCTCTGGCTGCAAACCGGGCAGCAAAGTGGAGCAAAAGAATTGCAGACAAAGGGCTTTTATTTATTAGTTATTAACATGGTTCGGTCTGAAATCATTGGTAGCCAAGATTTATGTTGTTTACATCAGGGCATACCTGGCAAGGATTTTGCCACCCTGCCCCACTTTATTTCTTTCTTTAAGGAAACACTGATAATCAGATTTTCTCCAAATATCTCCAGGTAGAGAAATACTGCAACCAGGTGCTGGGCTTCTGCTTGAGCAACCAAACATTTGGAGTCACTCACGTCCTGAGCTCATCCATCCTCCTACTTAATGCTGCAAAGAGTTGAATTAAAATCTTGGGTTTGAGTCTCAGGCAACCATGGAAAAAGCAGTCTGGGTGTGAAATCCTTCTGGATCACTGAATTTCACAGGGTGCCTTCCCAAGGGCTGCAGGCTCGGAGCCTGGAGGTGCAGCCCCGTTGCTGGAGCTCCATCCAGGTGTTGGTTTCTCCTCGTGTGCATGCTGGGCGCCGTTTACCCTGTCAGCTGGCTGCTTGACCTCATTCCTGGTCTCACGAGGCATGTGTGTCGGGGCTGCTGCCGCTGAGAGCCAAACTAGGGCTGCTGAGGTTTGATGAGGTTTGATAAGGTTTGAACCTCTGTGTCCGCTACAGCAGGAGTTAAGGAGCAGAGCTGCCCTCCCTGAAGCTGATGCCCACTGTCCCTTCGTTCACTGCTGGCCTCCTCCTCCCCAGGGGCTCAGGCACTCTGCCACAGGCCTGGTGTGGCTCTGGAGGAGCCGTTCAGGCAGCCAGCGAGCAGAGCTGGGCCAAAGTGCTTTGGCAAAGGTTGGAGGCAGTGTGAGGTGTGCTGTACAAGTCCTGGGCCAAAGGGAACTTCAGGAAATCACGTCACCTGCCAGTCGGGACGGTGATGCTGTGCGGTCACACGGACCAAAGGTCATTCAGAATGGGGGATGGAAGTTTTGTTCCCTTTGCTCTTGGCTGCTTTTGCACTGCAACCCTCAAAATCAGGGTCTGGGCAAGAAGGGCTCCTGGGGTGGTGAGGAGAGGACTGGCAGCTCCAGCGCTGGTGGGGTTCCCTTGCCAGGGGGGCTCTTCTCTCCTTGTTCCACTTGTATTTAGTAGAGCTGCTTCTTGAGGACAGTCAGGGGAGTGAGTGTAACCTGTAATTCAAGGCTGCAATATACGTGCTGTTCTGTCATATTTCCTCAACGTACACTCTGACTTCAGTGTTTAGGTCAAGCCCAAGCTTCTCCTGTGGACAGACTCTTTTAGGATCCTTCTTAAAGCTTCCTCTGAATTACCGGATACTGGCTGCTATACAAGGCAGGCTACCAGACTGTATGTGCCATTTCTCTGATCCTTTGCTTGGTGAAGCAAGGGTTTATCTCCCAGATATTTGTGTATTACTATGAAGAAGTCATAAATCCAAGCATGCTGTTGATGCACCATTTTTGGTTGTCGTTCCTTGGAGGCTGTCAGGAGTGGGATCTGCTGAGTTTCACGGGCAGCGGGTTTGGAGATATTTGATTAAGGCTGTGAGGTGTCAAGGTGCCAGGGCCACTGGCGCCAAAGGACTTGTATAAATAAATTTCATTTGTGCCATGTTCACACAATTAAAGCCGGAGACCTGGATCGCATTTGATGAGG
Source organism: Merops nubicus (assembly GCF_000691845.1). Lineage (NCBI taxonomy): Eukaryota > Metazoa > Chordata > Aves > Coraciiformes > Meropidae > Merops > Merops nubicus. Next base: position 1,194 of record NW_008613310.1, on the reverse strand, counting down.
TTTATTTTGCCAGTCAGGCCACACAGATTTCATTTGCTTTGTCTAGTGTTCCAAAGACGTAAGGGAACGTACGCGCATCAGCTGCCTTCCAGAGCTTGAATACAGTCCACAGCAGTAAAGAAGCACCCTGATGGGTTTGTATTGGTGTGAAGTCCATTGAGCTAAGATTTACACTTGATAGTATAAAATACAGAGTATTTTAACCTGAGGAGCCTGCCCTGCCCTGCCCAAGTTGTTGGTTCCCACCAGCTGCCGTCGTGTGGCTGCTGTTTGTGTCTTGGCTGTTGGGTGCCCTGGGTCAGTGCTGGGAGAACAGGGAATGGGGACGCCTGGCTCACCAGGTTCCCTGTCACCCACACACAGGCTCCAGTTCAGCAGATGATCCTGAAATGCATTTTTTTTCCCAGATTGCTCTTAGTCAGGGCTGGTCTCCAGGCTTGTCCTTACCTCCCTGGGAGTGAAGGTTGGTGTGGTCCTGAGGCCATCACGGGGCCAGGGAGGGCTCCTTGGTAAAATGCTCAACAGCTCTTTGCCAATTTAAGAACAGAAAAGGAAGAGCTGGAAATGTGTTGTTGTGGATTGATTGCTGCCGCTGCAGAGCGCAGCGGTGTGTTTATACATGCCACAAGCAGGGAGGGCTTTGGGGAGGTGTAAGCATCGCTTGGGGTGCTCAGGCCATCCCTGCGGGCTTGCTCAAGGGCACGCGGGACCTGATCCTGCACCTACACTAGATCCCTCGGTGGAGCCACAGGCTCCCGGCCAGGTCCTGCCTCTGCGTGGAGGTCCCTTCACCTTGTTCGGCTCCGTACTGTTTGCCCTTGGCAGAGGGGCCTTGCCATTTGTGGGTTTGGACCCTGGGAATGGGAAGTTGCTGGGCCAGGCTGTTTCTCTCTGCGTGGTGCTGGGACAGGGGAGGAGGAGGGTGGTGGGGTGCTGTCTTGCTTTCCATCTGCTGCTGCGATCCTGCCGTCCCCAGGGACGTTGGGGTTGCTGCAAACAGTGGAGGGGCCAGGAGCTGCCTCGGCAGCTTGTTCTCAGGACTGAAGGTGGGGTGTATTGCAATAGCTCCCGCTGGAGCGAGAGGGCAGTGAGCGGAAGGTGCAGAGTGACTGGGACACGGGGTGGGTCTGCAGGGGTGCGGGTCCTGCTGTGGGCTTGGGGTGCGCCATGGTTTGGGCCACGTCACCCCACAGC
>NW_008613309.1:18074-25656 GCF_000691845.1 Merops nubicus | reverse complement strand
GCCCCCCAGCTGCAGCAGCCCCCCAGCTGCAGCAGCCCCATCCCCACCAACAGACGTGCCTGCTCAGATGTCACCTTGCATCGTCCCGGGCAGGGAAGAGCCTGCGAAGCCAGCTTTGCTCAGCCAGCCTCGCAGAGCAGGGACGCTCAGGGGCTTTGTGAGTAATTAAGGTCCTGGCCTGGGATGGAGACTCTGAATTCATGTCCCCACAGCCCAGAGAGGGACAGCGGATGGGGCCTCATCCATCAGCCAGAAGGGGACACTATCACTGGGAAGCCTCTGTGCACACAGCACAGGAACAGAGCCCTCCCTGGGATTCCAGCTCCAGCCCTGCCCCTTCCCATTTTCACCATCGGGGAGAGAAGTATGGTCTCCTTCACAACTTCAAAGGACATTCAATCCACCTTTTCCCAGCTGAGTGTTCAACAGTTAACTGCTCTCCATGGTGAAAAAATCAAATTTATTTCTAGTCTGAATTTGTCTAGTTTCAGCCTCCAGCTATTGAATTATTTTATGCTTTTTCTCTCTTTCTTCTTTTTCTTTTTTTACAAAATTAATGAGGTGCCTACAATCAGACTTCTCCCCATGCAGGTATGTGGAGATGGGGATCAAATCCCCTCCGAACCTCCTCTTGCATACACAAAATAGGCTGAGCTTTTCAATTCTTTTCACTGGAAGGCAGGTTTTCCAGACCTCCAATTATCCTGTACTTCCTCCTCTCTGAGCACTTTCTAATTTCCCAACATCTCTCCAAAACTTGGGCCCTGAAGCAGAAATGATGCTCAGTGGAGGCCTCCCTGCTCCCCCCCAAAATGGCAACCCGCTCCAGCCCTTGGTACCCTGAGCTGCTCTGCTCATCCATCTCTCCCCAAGCTGCAGCTCGGGAAGCCCGCTTCCCAGAGCAGGCTGCCACCACGGCTGCTAAGTCCTTTTCAGTGTAACCGCGTCCCCAGACACCGCTCCCTGGCTTGTAGCTGTGACCTACATTTTTTTTTTTTTCCCCAGTTGTGTGACCTTGCACGAGGATGTTTTCCAGCGCAGGTGTTTCAGGCAGAGGAGCATCCCTCAGGACCAGCATCCCAGCAGCAGCACCAGCCCTGCTCCTGTTACCGATCCGTTTGTGTCTTCTTCCAAATCGAGCTCCGTGACGGTGCAGATGGCATCTTCCCTGGCTACGTCACCTACACCGTTCAGCTCACTGCTCACCCTTAGCTGGCATGGGGAAGGAGGAGGAGGCAACAAGAAGCCAGGAGACTCAGGGGTAGGTTGGTAAAAGTCAATATTGCCACCAAAAATCCTGAGACCACCATGGCTCTGCAGAGATGGTGAACACCAGTTCATCATCATCAGACCCCCACTGCACCCTGCCACAAAGGTGACTGCTACAATTCCCCTGGGAAGTCTACCAGGGAAGCACGTTGTCAGAAATGCTACACTGATTTTTGCAGAATATTAATGTTTTCATCGCCATATCCTCCAGGCAAGAGTAAAATGACTTGCAGAAGTCTCAGTGTATCATGTCAGCACAGTCGCTACTTATCAACCCAATTTGTCAGCTCATCAAAAAAAATGGTATCAGGTTTGTTTGACGAGAGCAATTTTCCATGTGGATTGGCATTAATTATCCTTTAATTCCTCGCTGATTGCCGCCTGTATCGTTATTGTAGCAGGGATCAGTGTCAAGCTGCAGGCAGAGCAGCCGGCTCCATCATTGCTCCCTCTGCCTCAGCCCAACCAGCGCCGCGGGGGTTAACGACCTCAATGTCATGCTGAGGTGGCAAAGTGACTGATGCATAGAAAGTGTCACATCCCTCCCTCCACAGAGCAGGTCCTGGCCAGGGGCAGTTGCTAAGAGACGAAACTGGGATGGAGAGGGTGAAGAAGGATGGGGGAGAAGGAGGATACGCTGTGCCAGCCTCTCTGAGGCCAAATCCTGCCCAAGGGGGCAAGGGGCTTGCAAAGGCTCATGGCATTAACACAGGTCCCACACTTTATGCAGCAGCTTGCGGGCCACAAAACCACCTACACAGTCAAAGGGGGATGGGAGGATCCCAGCGGAGAGGGGCAGGCAGTGGCAGTGGGAGCTGGCAGCACTGGGCTCATGCCATCAGCACTACAGCGAGCACCCTGCAGAGTGGCCACAAGCCCTTTCTAGCCATGTGCCTTCAATTCCCTGAGGCACAGGAGCGTGCCCTGGGGGGAGGCAGCTCTGGCAGCACACCAGCATGCCCCAGCCCACGGCAGCCAGTGCCCAGCACAGGCTGACTCTCCAGCCCATCATCCATGCAGGCTCAGACCACTGCAGGGACCTTGCACTACCTGGGTGAAGAGGTTTGTGCAACCACCCCTGGGGGGACCCTGCCAGCCCCTTGAGCCCCTCTCCTCAGGCAGGAGGCAGCCCTGGCTGCAGGCACAGGCTGGGGAGGCCCCTGGAGAAGCCAATATTTGCTTTCTCTCCAGTTAACCCTCGAGCTGAGGAATGCAGGGTCACCACCTGCATGGCTCCCCAGGGAGTCGGTTTTGTGTGGAGGGACATGGGGACGTCCCCTTTCAGCTGTGCTATTTATTTTCTTAATATTTGTGGAAGGAAATGAGAGCCAGGGGCCAAGGATGGACCAGGGGGACTGGCAGACAGAGTGTCAGCTGAGGGCCAGCAGGTGAGAGAGGCCAGCCAGCACCTCCCAACCACCCCACACCCCACACTGCCCCCCTGCCCAGACCCACCTCAGCCCCCACCTTCTGCCACAGCCCTTCTGGACTGGGAGGGCTGCCGTGGGTGTCCTCTCCTGTGCCTTGCCCCATCCCCTGGCTCAGCCAGCTGCTTGTATGCAGCCAGACACACAGGAGCAAATCACAAATTTGTCACTGCAAAAAGCCACTGCAGGGTGAGCAGGCTCATTCCCACTGGGAACAGGGCTTTTCCAGCTTTCAGTACCAAAATATACCACTCAGTGCTCGCTCCCATTAAACCTGATGGGCTCTTCTGCAGTTCGCTCCCCTAAGAAGCTTAAATCCCCAGCAAAATGATGAGCCATCCTACAGCAGGAGTGCTATTCCCAGCAGCCTTGCAGCTTACACCCCACTCCCACTCTCAGCCATCAATAAAACTCAAAAGCAATGACCCTGCTGTCCCCACCAGTGACACTGCTCCCCAGAAGCCCTTCACTCCTGTACACTTCATCTCACTTGGGCCTGATGTGCTTCCAAGACAGACAGTGCTACCGGACGGGCTGTGAACACTCAGCCCTGGCACCACATAGCAGGTATGGAGGAGAACTCTGGCCATCCGTGGGAGGTACAGCCCCTGGGGAGCTGTGGAGGGTTGTCACCATGTCTCTAATTCCTACAGGTCTGGGAAGTGCAACTGGCAGGGCTGTGCAGGCAAACTAGCTCCTGTCTCTGAGACTCAGTTTTCCAACTATAAGAAAAAACATGCCGAGGTCTGCAGCGGCAGGGATGTTGGACTGAGCGACCACCCCGAGGTACCCTAAATCCCAGGGGGAGGGTGGCAAAGATTAAATATTATCATTCCTCACACTGCAGCCAAGACTGCGGAGCAGAAGCCGCTGCTCCAGCAGCGCTGCTGCGCTGGGCTGTGCTTGCACCGCCAGCTAACGCCGGAGCAGAGGCACCTCCGAAAGCCAGACTCACACACAGCTGTTGGCCCCAGCCCTCACAGAGGAGCAGAGTCCATGCTCCAGGCCAGCCAGGGAAGGTGCCTCCTCCTCACCCCTGGCATAGTGCAGAGGCAGCCAGCACCCCAGAAGCCTCGGGGCACCCCTGTCCCATGGGCAAGTGCTCCAAGTGTGACTTGGAGCAGCCTCCCTGCTGCAGGAGAGCCAGGCAGCCTGCCCGTCAGAGCATCCTGGCTCCCAGCCACAAGCTCCTTGCCAGCAGCCCCCGGCTGGGGTTGGGGTTGTGGGGGTGTTTCCCAGTCCGGGATGCCCATCTGGAACCCATTAGGCACCTTTAATCCCCCTCATCCATTCTGGTGCTGTCTGAGCTCCCCCCCACCAACACACACAAACGCTGCCATTCAAGCAGTTAATGTAAACAAATTCTGCCCAGCCGCCACATGAAAGAAAGACAGACAGACGAAAGACAAGGAAAGAAAGACAAGGAAAGAAAGACAAGGAAAGAAAGACAAGGAAAGAAAGACAAGGAAAGAAAGACAAGGAAAGAAAGACAAGGAAAGAAAGACAAGGAAAGAAAGACAAGGAAAGAAAGACAAGGAAAGAAAGACAAGGAAAGAAAGACAAGGAAAGAAAGACACAGGGCTGATCCCCAGAAAGACCAGCTGCATCCTCCCACCCCAGCCAGCCCCAGTCCTCCCCTCTCACAAGCAATCAGATACCATGCAGGCTGTGTAATTGGATGGCAAAGGACAGAGAGAGACATCTTAAAGCTTGGGTCTAATCTCATTAACACCCGGCTGCGGGGATGCTGTGAAATCGTAGGATGCGGGAATGAGCAGCACGCTGTGCCCGTGGGGAAGAGAACCAGCCAGCCGGAGCGGGGCAGCAACGTTGGGAGGTGGAAATGCCTCTGAACGCTGCTGACTCCCAGGAATGCAACCAGCCCACCTGCTTGCTCCTCGCTTGCTTGCTCCCATTTACCCCACAAGCACAGATTTTGCACTTCCACCACGCGGACGCGCATTTTCCTGGGTACAGGCCGGCCCACGGCAAAGCAGGATCACCAGCCCCTAGCCAAACATCCCCAAAAAGTCCCATGATGGGGTCGACCCCCAACCCGCATCCCCAGGACCTCGTCGCCAAGGCAACCCGTGTAGCAACAGGCCGACAGCAGTCCCTGGGAAAAAGCATCCCAGCCCAGGGGTAAGGGAGGGGGGGATGAAGCGCCCACCCACCTGTGGGGCTCAGAGCCAGACAAAAGCCCCTTTGAGCACCATACCAGGGATGGGAAGGCAGGAGGCAGGGGGTGAATTGCAAGGCCAGGAGTTCTGGGTCCCCTTCCCAGTTTTACTGTGGGAGGGGTTTGGGGATGGAGGAATTCCCAGGTCTGGGATGAGAGGTGCTTTTTGGAAGCTTTTCCTGTGGTTTCCACATTTAATACGCCATCTGTGCAACAGGGCTAACACCCCTCACTCCTCATCTGTAGGACCCCAAACACCCAAGAGGATGGTTGAGCTCTTCCCACCTGCACCTCCTGGAGAAAACTCCCTGGAAAAAGCCTGAGCAACTTTACTTCTCTCCAAGCAGCTCTGCCCCAAATGCCATCCCCCATCAAAGGAGCAGTGAGGACCAGACGGGTGAAAGCGGGGGGTGAGGAAACCATTTTAAACCATCTCTTCCATTTCCTGCCTCCCAGTTTACAGAACACAAGAGAGCGAGATGTCTTCGGTTACCAACTGCTCCCTTGGGAGAGGTAAAAATTAATCCAGCTTTTCCTGTCCTGAAGGGAAATACAGACACAAATGGGGACCAAAGCCTCTCGTGGCAAAGGGGGGCGTGCAACAAACACAGAAGGGCTGGAGGAGGCAGCCAGTAAGACCCCCTAATCCGTATGCTACTTAGCTCTGGCAGGGCAGTGGGGGCCCCAACCATAGACGTCTGCGCCTCGCTGGTTAAGTAAGGATAAGCCTGGGATGATAATTAATTTAACACAGATGAGAATCTGGGAAATGAATCCCCACCTCCCCAAACCCACCCCCAACACACTGCTGGCTGTGTTTCTTCATGCAGAAGGAAATGGGCTTTCCAAACCAGGATGCCCCCAGCCCATCCCTGCAGGCAGAGGACAGTTCCCCTGGGCAATGCCTACAAGCCACCAGGAAATGCCCTGGGTGTGAGAAGGGCCATCTTCCCCATGCCCACTCAGACATGTCTGATCCTTACAGCACTTCAGCACAGAGAAAATCACCCACGTGGTGGGGTGAGTAAAGAGTCCTGCTGTCACAGACAGCCTGCTTGGACAAGAAGCCAGTGCCAGTGCCCACCGAGCCCAGCTGTTGGTGTCAGGGCTGCAGGCTGCATGGTCCAGCACCAAAGCTGACAGCACCACGGGCCCCTCAGAAGCAGCGGAGAAGGGACACAGCACAGGCACCCTTGTAGGCAGCAGTCGGAGCAGTGCTGTGAACTGCTGATGGCTTGTTTTTGTGGAAGCCCCAGCAGGAGAGATGAGGGAGTCCAGCACCCACCCAGAATCAACCAGCAAATGCAGGTTAAGTAGCTGGCTCTGCACATTAATACATCTGTGGGATGTACTTGCAGAGGAACCAACTTAAAACTTACCCTAAAATCACTGCATAAGATTTTTTTTCTTCCACATCCTGGAATTCAAATTACCAAAGACTAATTCTGCTCACGACTCTTCAATATTACTTTGAACCTTTCTACTATGTGAGCTGTGAAAACAGGAGGAAGGAAATGCCTTTATTCTGCTCTCAAAATGTATGGACAAAGGGATCAGCTCCTCCAAGTGCTCTTTTAACTCTTTCAGGAAAGCAAAGGTGGCCATGGGGTGAACGTGGCACAATGCAGGCAATGAGCTGTGAAGCGGGGAGGGAATAAATAATTCCCATGTGTTTTAATAGCTGGGTAATTAGCACTGCTGCCTAACATTGGGAAGACTTGATTTTCCATTGCTTTTTCCCATGGGTTGCAAATTTCCATTTTCCAGTGTGGCAAGGATCACAGGAGAGCTGGGCAGGGATGTCCTACACGATGCCACACGGAGGGTGCATTTTGCCAGAAGGGCCAGGAGGTTGGAACCTGCACCTCACTACAGAGCCAGACCCCTTTGCTTTACTAACGTTACAAAAGCCAAATCCAACCCTGCACCTGAAGCAAGACCAAGGGTGCACCCAGCAGAGCTGGTGGCTCAAGAGGGCAGCCCCAGGAGTGGGACTTGACCTCCCACATTGCCAGGGAAACCTTGGAAGCTGCTCAACACTCAGAAAGCCGGAGCCGGCTGTGGGTCCAGAGCACAACGGGGTGCACGGAGGAGGGGGTAGATTATCTCCAGGCAGCCGGCTGGCAATGCCTGCTCCTGGCAGCCCTGGCTCGCTGGCGGGATAATGGTGCAGAACAAAGTCGGGGGCCAGAGCACCCCCATGCAGGGTCTGCATTGTCACCCTGGTGGGAGCGGGCTCGGGTTGGTGGGAAGGAAGGGGAAAGCTGCTCGGTGGCAGGTCAGGGTACAGCAGTGACACTCATCCTGGCACTCCTCTGCCTCCAGAGACTGTGTCTCGGGTCCCAGAAAGCTTGTGGAAGTGTTTAAATATAAAAAGGCCTTAAACAAGTGTTTAATTTGTGAGGCTTTGAGGCTTGGCTGTACTCAGGATCCCCCAGGATGCCTTTTCAGGGCTCCAAAAAAAAAAGCTGAGGTCTGTGGCATGTTAGTGATAGAGGAAGACAGGGGAAAGCAAACAGGCAGCGAGCTGCTCCCTGCACAGAAGCACTGCTTCCCAGGAGGACGGCCAGCACAAAACCCCCACGATGTGCTCACTGTATCCATAAGGATGCTGTCCCCACAGGGACAGCAATACAAGGGCAGGCAAACATGCCTTAGCTTGGCCCCACTGCAGCCCCCAAAATCCCCTGAGGCTGGGGGGGGCGCC
>NW_008613309.1:17630-17999 GCF_000691845.1 Merops nubicus | reverse complement strand
CCCCCCGCCTGCCTGCCTGGCAGCATCTTTTCCTAGGTAACCTCCCCACCTATTAGTGGCACATTTGTTTACCCGCGTTTCCTTAGAGCTGTCACGAGCCACACTGACTCTTTGTTCCTGGGGGCTGCAGCGAGGCCTCGCTTCCCCATCCCCATCCCCCCAACCACTGGAGGGTGGGTCTTGCAGCACACAGACCCTCCGGTGCACCCCCAGCTATCAGGGTAAATACATTCCCCCTCCTGATTGGTATTCGGGGGGACACGTCCCAGCCCGCCCCCCCAGCCTTGCTCTGTGCCCGACAGAAGGGGCTTTGTCGCAGAGCGCGAGGGAATACGGCACCCAGAGTCGAGGGGACAAAGGGCAAAACAC
>NW_008613309.1:13713-17606 GCF_000691845.1 Merops nubicus | reverse complement strand
GGACACTTGGCCCTCACCGGGCTAGGGGAGGGGGATGCTGCCAGATGGAGGAGCTGGGGCAGAAATGTGGGATGCTGCAGAAGCAGCAGGGAGGTTTGCTCTGGGGGCAGCTGCTCTCTGCTCCAACCTTGTCGCTCTGCTCTTGGGCCATGGACCTCCACGAGGGTCACTGGCACGTAGACCCCTGTGCAAGGAGCAACGCAGCAAATGGGCACAGCCCAGGGTGCCAAAGCAACCCTGTACAGCACGGGCAGATGAAAGCACCACACCATGCCCAGGCCCCCAGGCACACGCCCAGCTCCCCAGCTGCAGAAGGAGCACAAGACCTCGCTGGAGGTAGCGAACCTCAGCCAAAGCCCCAACAGGCGCGGCCGTGGGAGGACGGGATGGGTGTCTGGCACAGGAGAGCCGGCGTGCAGCCAGAGCCGGCCCACCACCATGGCAGGATTTCCAGGGAGTCAGCATGCAGACACGCACCAAAAAATCCCCTGCCAGATCAAACCAGGGGCTCGGGCAGGGAAATCCCCCGAGCTGGGAGGGAGCGGAGCTGCAGCGTCCGCATCCCCTATGAGCGGCACAGCCAGCCGCTGCGGGGGCACGGGACCGCTCCACAGCCTCCGAGCACTCGGTTTTGTCCCGACGCTTCCCCACCTCTCCCTTTCCTATCCGGGGGTTTTCCCGGTGCGGCGCCAAGCGGAACGGTCACTGGCACAGTCTCGCAAGCGACACCTCCCACGCGCAGCCAGCCCCATCTGAGCGGGGCTCGTTGTGTTATTCCTTTCTCCGACAGCTCCTTTTTCACTTGTCACCCTGTTTTGCTACTACTCAGCTCACAGCTTCCTGCCGTGTGGTTGTGGTCCTCTCCCTCTTGAAGGATGTCATTTGCATTTTCTCAAGTAATTTAGCAGCACTCCATTTTTCTCTGCCTGCTTTTCTGCAGGCTATTAGGGCTGGGTTTGGCCAGATGCAGGGATGGAGCGAGAAACCTGCCCCAGAGCTCACCTTGGTGTAACCTCTCCTGCCCAGGCAGCACACCCACCCACAGTGCTCAAAACTCCCTCACCAACCGAGTCTTTAAACACCCTTGGTCCAGAGGGCTCTGGTCAGCCCCTGGTCTCTGTCTCAGCTCCCAGGCAGAAATAAGGTGTAGAGCATTGCTGCACCTCTGCAGGCTCCAGCCACAGGACGAGAGTCTCCTAGGAGCGTGACAATTCACCCAGCCCCTACAGCATCTCCAGAGCACCAGTTTTGTCTCAGAAAGCCACCTGACTGAGATGTTAATGCTGTTTCCAGGGATTCTCTGCCCTTACAGACTGGAGAGCAGCACTGCTGGCCTCTCCCTCTGGGCTTGGCTGCCAGCTTGGTCACAGCACCATCTCTGCCACCATTTTTGTTGGCACAAGTCCAACAGGAACTGATAGGCCATGGCCCATGTCCTAAATCTTCCTTTTTCTGTAGACAGGACCTTTTTTTCCCCTACTCTCTGCTCCCACTCTGCTAAGCACAGAGCAGCTGCTATGGCTTATCAACAAAGGAAACCTCTGGGCACCCACTCCCAGGGGAGACACATCCAGCTGGGATTGCTGCTCCCCTGTGGGAGCATCTCCCCAGATCTCCCTGCAGCTAAGCACCCAGAGCTCCTCTCTTCCCTCGCGCCAGCTTGGCTTTCCCTTGGAGAAAGCCATTTATTTATAACCATCCTGGCTGCCTTTAGCACATTTCGACAGCCCACGTCTTTGCCTCCTTGATGATGTGCCTGCAGCATTTCTGTTCTCGGCCTGCTGCTATGGCCATCCCAGCCTCCTCTTTCCTCTTCACACCCCCCACCCAGCACCCCCAAATGGGCTTAAAAACTACTTCAGGAGGAGGTTTTAAAGGAAGGCAGGGACAGAAGGGAAGACAGGGCTACTAAACTCCTCTCCCGTCCTTCCCTCCTAAGGGAGTGGAGAGAAACTCAAGGGCTTGGGTTCCCCCTTCTAAACGAAAAAACAACTCCTTCCAGCTCAGGACAGATGCTGAAGCGGGGTCTGCCAGCATCCCCTGTCCCCCAGTGTGCTGCAGGGCTGCACTGGGGCACTGGTGCTGAGCCAAGATGTGCACAGCTGCGAAGCACCAGTGACCAGCACTGGGCACTGCAATAGCAGAGGTCACCTTCTTGCCTGCATAATCCTTGATGGAAGGAAAGATCCATTTTTTATCAGCTGTCCACCTCACAGGAGATACACTCTTCCTCAGCGAGATGCTGGGGGACCTCAGCCCCCCCCAGGCTCATGACGCTTTGTTCTTCCATCCAGTGCTGACAGTTTAATTAAATCCAGTTTGAGATGAGGTCACTGGGGTCAGGAGCTCTCCAGCAAAACCTTAGACCAGCACCCTTTCCAGCCACGGGGACTGCTTAATGAGTGACCTGCTTGTTGTGGCAGATATAAATAAGGGAGGCCATGCAGAGCCCTCCTGTGTCCCAGCCCTGCTGCCAAAGTCCTGGCACAGCCCCTATCAGGCTGAGACAGGGTCCAGGCAGACATCGGCTCAATATTCCCAAATACCAAGGGGAAAACATTCCTCTCCAGGCATCTCACCTCCCCCACACCCTCATTTGAGGTTTTCCTTCTGCTGGCCCTTTCCTGCCATTCCCCGTTTATTTAAGCCCTGACGGATCAGGTTTAACTCCAACCCTTTCCATTATCCCAATGCACAAATGCTCTTTATAGCTGAGATCCAAGTAACTATTGCAGCTCAAGCTGTGCTGGGAGATCAAAAGCACCACCGGTGTGGATTAGGCTTTGACACTCAGACCCAGAGGGTGGACAAACAGCTCTCCATCCCAACCTGAGCCAGAGGTCCTCCTCTCTGCTTTGGAGATCTTTTCACAAGGCTTGAGGTACAGTGGAAAACTGCTGTACGGGTATTACATACCCCCACAATTCAGCAGACTTGCCTTAACCTGTTGCCATGTTACTGATGTGTTGCTGAAGATGCATCAAGACTAAAGCTAGAAGAGGCTGCAGCATCTGGGCCAGCACCCAGGTACCCATCTAAGCAACTCCAGCTGGTTCTTGCATCCACCTCTGGCTTTCTGCTTCTGCTGCCACCCACCTGCCAGACCTAGCAGCCTCACTTCCCAGGTAAACAGATCCCAGTCCAACCTGTTCAGCCAGTTCCTGCTAATTCAAGACTTCCCAATGTCAAGGTGAAAGAATATTAAGACCTAGCAGGTACCCTGGGAGCTTGAGGAGCATGTCATGGGTGGCCACAGTGGGCAGAGCAAGGGGAAGCCTGTACAGGCACTGCTTGCTGGAAATGATCTTGAGATCAGCATGTGCAAGAGCAGAGTGCTGCTAAGAGCCCTTTCTTCCTGTCCTGTCCCATTCCATCCTGACCAGCATGGGTCCCAGTTTGCCTCTAAAGCAGGAAAGGGGCACTGAGCTGCGAGGCCACCCCAGATCCATTTCAGCAGTTAAGTAAGTGCAAAGCCTGGTGGAGAGGCTCTGATTTCAGTTCAAGGCAAGCTGATTTAAATTTAAGTTAATCTGCTCTCCAATGACTCATATTCTTGTAGCCTGAGCCGGCTTTGCAGAAATTTAAGAGCATCCCTGTGACCTCCTGCACCGGCCAGACCAGCACTGGTCCAGATCCCACCTCCAGGTGAGCCAACATGATGGTGTGTTTAGACAAGCTGCGTCCTGTGCACCCCCTGCATCGCTATCCCCCCCGAACCCAAACCATCCTTGAGCAACTCAGCAATGGGCAGTCACAAGGAGAGGGAGCAGCAGGTCCTCCAGCACACATGGCTTTGCTGCCCAAACGCGGCACTCAAGGCTCTGCCCGGGGAAGTGGCTCCTGATGTGCTCCCCAGGCACACCCCACCCCAACGGGCCGAGGCAGAGACGCGG
>NW_008613309.1:12020-13685 GCF_000691845.1 Merops nubicus | reverse complement strand
CCCCACCCACGGCAGCACCACACACCGCCCCACGGCACAGCCCCACCACGTGAGCCCGCCCAAGAGCCTGCCCTTTGGCATCTCCCCTGTGAGTCGTTGAGGTTTACTTTTTGAAAGAGGCTGCTGTTAAAATCTGGAGAAGATGAAAAGGAAGTGTTAATATTTGTGAAATAATTCTCTCAGCTGTGTTTGTGCCATGCACCGGGCGCCTGGAGGAGGATGGGCCATTGCTGGCACTGGGATACGGCACCAGCTGAGCTCAACAAATGCCATTTGATAATTAATTGAACGCCTGTGCTATCAGCTGCCATTACCTAGGCCCATCGTTGGCACCAGTCCGCCATTTCACACATCCCACGCTGGCAACCCACACAGCGTTTTAACCCTTCGTTACACCGCCTCCAGCTCGGCGCAGGGACTGACTCCCTGGCACTGTTGGAAGAAACCAGCTCAGCCACAGCCTGCCTGCCTGGGCTGGGCTACCTGGCCCTCACATGGCCATGTCCATCCTGGAAATGTCTCAGCCCATTCAGTTATTTCATCCACCCTTACTGTGCCCTGGCAGGGACCTGGCGTCCTCATTTCACAGCTGAGAAATGGAGATACAACATGCAGCAAGCAGAGGGCTTACATCCCAGCCATGACTGCCCTGCTCCTGCATACTGCGTATCAGCCACGGGGCATAAGCATCTTCTCCAAGTGATGGAGAGCACCCGGCCCCACTTTGGCAGGCACCCTCTCCTCCTCGCAGTCCTCTTCCCTGTGCCTGACATAGCTGAGAGGTGGCAAATGTTTTTGTTAAGAGGATTTCCTGCAGTTTGAACAACGCTGGCACTGCCGATGGCACTGTTGCAGAGCAGCCCCAGGCAGGGGAAAGCCAATATGGAAGAGAGAATATTTACGAAGACCCCAGCTGCCCTCCCCAGGCAGTCTGCTGCTGCGTGGCAGGAGGAGTAGCAGAGGGGTCTGCAGAGCTGGGGCTTGCAGGACAAGAGACAGTCCCTGGTGGGGGCTTCTGTGGGTGGACAGGCAGAGACGGGGGCAGGCAGGGCTGTGCGGGAGGGGGCAGCAGGCGTGAGGGGCTGGATCTGCCCCAGGCAGGGCTTCTCTCAAGACTGCCCTGGACCAGCAGAAAGGCAGCTCTTAAGCAGTGCTATGGACTCCTGGTGCCCTGCAGAGGTGTCTGGGCAGGATGTGACCCCCTGAGAACATCCCCTTTCACCCTCACAATAACTCAGTCTAGGGGGTAAGGGCACCCCACTCCAGAACCTGTGATCAGCACCCAGAGAGAAGGCTGCGGGGCTCACAGCACCTCTGCAACTGGCACTGTGCAAGCACAGCCCAGCTCGGCAATGCCAGCCCCAGCCCAAACTGCCAGCACCCCCTTCAAATCTGATTCCCTGCCATGCTGCATGCTTGGGTCACTCAGAAACAAGGTGCATTCCCCTGCCACACACCAGGCACTCACTGGGACAAGACTCCAATAACCACCAGCACAACCGCCTAGAGGGAGCACCCTCCCAGGATGTCAGTGCCCCTCCAAACCCCACAGCAGCCCCAAGCAGCCCTCCAAGCTGGGCAGGAGAGCCTTGCCAGCAGAGAGGGTACTTACAGCCGTGACAGTGCCTGGTTGTTCTGGAATAGGAGCTCAGGCAAGGTGTGCAG
>NW_008613309.1:9404-12009 GCF_000691845.1 Merops nubicus | reverse complement strand
TTCAGCCGTCTGCAGGGAAGGAGGAAAGGGTCAGAGGCTTGGGGGCAGAGCAATCACCTCACTGCCACCCAGCTGGCAGCTCCAGGCACAGCTGGGGCAGTTTGGCTCTCTCAGAGAGGCCATTAGAGCAGAGCATCCCACCCAGCGATAACACCTCTGTCCCACTCACAGCACTTCCAGGCAGGGGCAACCAACGGGGCATTAATAGTCTTACTGACAATATTGTAATTACATGCAGACAGGATTCCAAGCTGTTAACTGCTGATTGCTGCTTAACTGCACCGTTAACCTGCTGCTCACTCAGTTCCTCGTATTTGCTCAAGCAGCTCGGGATTTTTAAACTGCTGAGCTATTTTACCAAGTAGTGGGCTGGAACTTACGGCTCCCTCGCTAATATACAGGACACAGGACACAGCTGATAACAGTGAGAGTTATTTGTGTTTAACCTGCCCCTCACCTCAAAAGCATCAGAAAAGACTTTAAGATCTATAGAAACAGAAAGAGGTTTACTTCCCACACTGCAAAATAACTGCTGCACAGCTGTTTGAAGCCAGGCAGCACCAATATATTAAGGTTTAAGGCCAAAAGGAAAGGATGTTCTCTGCCACTAAATCCGGTGGCCCCTCGCCAACCCGCCTCCACGCCAGGCACTCACAGCCGCTCCAGCTCCTTCATGTCATCGAACGCCCCACGCTCCACCA
The DNA here is from genome assembly GCF_000691845.1 of Merops nubicus. Lineage (NCBI taxonomy): Eukaryota > Metazoa > Chordata > Aves > Coraciiformes > Meropidae > Merops > Merops nubicus. Next base: position 11,308 of record NW_008613309.1, on the reverse strand, counting down.
CGCTGATCTGGTTTTCCATCAGCTGCCTGCAGAAAGAAGGGGGTCAGCTTTCTGCAAAAGTGGTCCCCAGTGCTCCCATCTCACCAGCAGTGTCCCCGATGCTCCTCCAGACCCAGGGCCACCTCACTTCCACCACCCCATCAACACAGCTTGGCCTCTTTCTCCCCACTCCCTCCCAACTGGAAGCCCACCATACTCAGCCCAATGTGGATGCCCTCCAGCCCTGCCAAGAGATGCCCAGCAAAGGGCTTAGCATCATCTCTACCAGCCACAGGAGGGGCCACGAGCTGAGCATGGTGCCCACCAAGGTCAGGGCATCCAGCTCCTTGCCAGGAACTCACAGGACACGGAGCTGCTTCAGCCCAGTGAAGTCATTCTTGTTGATCCGTGTGATGTTGTTGCCATTGAGCTCCCTGTGGAGAGAAGAGGCAGAGATTAGCAAGGAAGTGCTCAGGAGGCAGCAGGGCACTGGGGCTCCCAAATAGCACCACAAAAAGGGCAGGCAAAAAGGGCACACAAAAAGGACAGCAGTGGCTGCTGCATTTCTGTGCCCCTCACTAGGACTGGCAAGGCTGGCCATTGGCTCTGGAGAGGCCCCTCGTCCTCAGTGACCAGCTTCTCTGGGCACACAGAACTCTTACGGGCACGTGTAAGCTGGCATCTTTCATGGACCATAAAGCAGTAAGTGGCAGGGGTTGCCCAGGTCCCCCATCTCCCTGTCCCCTTGCTGGATGGCCCCCTTGGGACAGAAGCCCCAGAGCCCTCAGCAATGCCTTAAGCAGCACAGCAATGCCAGCAGCTGGCTGGCTGGATGCACATCACCCCACTCTGGAAACACAGCACACATGTGGTAGGGTCATCCCAAACACAGAGCGGCTTAGAGAGGGCAGGGGTAAAAAGAAAGCAAACAACTGGTCTCCAGAGAAGCAGGATCCCTCCAAACACTCGGCTGCATGTCACCCACGTGCATCACGACTGAATCAGTGTGCAGCCATCTCACGCCTTCTGCCTGGAGAATAAGACACACTTCAAGTTTCACCTGCCAAGAGATGCTTGCACAGGACAAGCTGCTTTTCCTGGCATCACTCTCTTGTGCCAAAGCCCTGGGTGAGCGCAGGGTCAGGCACTCCTGCCAGAAGGGAGATGCTGTCCTGATTTTCCTTGCCTGTAGGGTGCTTGCACCCACTCCATGGCTGCTGTCCTGCCCAGGCTCTGCTCAGCACCAGGGCAAGGCATGCTCCACCGCTTAACACACACATGGCAGAGGCTATGTTTCCAGCCTGCTGGCTACACCTTCCCAACTCTCCCCACCACACTCTCCAGCACGCCCCTGCTAGGATTATCCTGCTTTAAAACCTACTGAGCCAGGAGCTGTGGAGATTTGCACCTCGTGGTGCTTTTCTGTCTTATGGGCTGTGAACACTGTAGGGAGAGAGGGACTGTCAGCCCTAGACCGTGCAGCACCTCATGGCAGGAGGGAACCTCCCCTCTTGGCAGCACAGAGAACAGCAGCGTTTGCTCCTTGCCACAAGTCTGATCTGCCCACATCACACGCTGGGGATGGAGGATGCCCACAGGGATACATGGCCCAGGAAGGGCTCCCATGGTGGAGACCCACTGCCTGCCCTGAATACTGGCACAGAAATTAAGAGGAAACAAACGAAGAACAGGAGAGGGAGGCAGTCAAGGGAAGGACGAGCTGCTGGATCCAGGGCAGAGGAGAGGCGGGTTGTGGTGCCTGGGCAGGACCCCGGCATGCAGAGCTCTAGAACCCCAGCAGCAGAAGTGCACCATGTCCCACGATGTACCACTCCCTTCCAAAGCCAAAGTCTCTCTCCACCAGGCTCTGCAGCCACGGGAGGGGCCAAGGTCAGCAGCAGGCTGGCTTGGGCGCCGCTGAGCAC
>NW_008613309.1:6250-9394 GCF_000691845.1 Merops nubicus | reverse complement strand
AGCGGGGCCCCCGGGTGCCCTGCCATTGTCCCGCTGAAACGGCTGATAATGGCTAATGAGTTCCAGCTCGCCATTATAGCCTCCTAATTACACCGCTATTCAGCGCCCGAGATTGCCGGGCTCCTGCCATTATCCAGCCTTGTATGCCTGTGTTGGGAAGGAGGTGGGGAGAGCACGTTACTAGGACACAGATGAATGCAAGCGGGGAATGAATAGAGGTTCCCCAGCCCCGGCGATTAAACCGAAACCCACACCGGGGCCGTGCAGCCCCGCGGCTCGCCCAGCTCCCCATGCGGCCAGCCCACAGCCTGCGTGTCCAGCTCGGGGACTGTGCTCCAGCCCTCAAGGCTGCGCCCCGCCGGGCTCCGTCCTGCCCCTCTGCCAGGAAGCAAACCCCACGGCCAGGCTGCAGGTCCCAGGCACCAGGTACGGGGGTGGGTCATAAATGTTAGGGACATTGGTCACCGCAGGAGGAGCGGCTCAGTACACGCAGATGTGTGCCCACCTCCTGAAGGACCACAGCCTTGGGGTCAGCTAAAGGCAGGGAGAAACCCTGGCTTCAGGAGTGATCTTCCCCAAATGTCCTAAAGGGTCCTTGCCAAATTAGGTTGCCTGGAAGCTCTCCAGGGCCATACTAGAGGCCAAACTGGATAAAATGGTGCCTATCTGAGTTGGTGAAGGAGAGTCCCCAGCAAGACTCCCATGTCACCTTCTTTTAAGCATACCTAACATTACTCTGGCTGCCACGTGTAGGTGTAGATTAGGAGATCTCCAGTACTGCAGACAGACAAAGCAGAGAGGTTTGATTTAAAAACTGCTCAATCTGAAGGCCAAGACTTACACCTTAGCCTACAAAGCTGAGGATGGGCCTGGACACCTCTGGGTTCCTCAGAGCACCAACACCCCAGAGCCTCAGCCAGAGGCAGAGCACAGGCAAAATGTGGAGACACGCAAAAACACCAAGGAGCCATGAACCAGCTCCTCCATGTGCCAAAACCAGGCTCTGCCCTCTCTTCCAAGCACTTCCTGGGATACAGCAACCTGAGCCCAAAGACCTTCCAGCACAAGGAGGCACAGACAGGATGGACTGCGCTGGGGGCAGCACCCAGGGACAGGACACCGTGGGGCGCAACTGTGCTGGCTACCCAGCCCCCCCCAGCCTCTGTTCCCCAGTGCCCACTGAGCATCCTTGAGGTCCTCTGGGGCTAGTGGCTGTCCCCAAGTGGCAGTGTCCCAGGGCCCCTTCAGGGCACTGATCCCTTGGGGAGAGGCCCTGACAACTGCTCTCTGCATCCCCCCTTGCCTTTGTTCGGGTGAGTGATGGCCTTTGCAACCAAGATGGGAGTAACAGTAGGTAAAGCTTATTTGTAAGGATGATGAGGCAAGACTGCTATTTAACTCTGTGCCATTTTTTCCCCTCTAAATCCCCTTCAGTTCCTCATGGAGATAAATTACAGTCTGCTGTGCCCAGAAAGCCAGATCCCCACTGCTCAGCTGCTCACCTGCTGCCTCCATGCCCTTTCCTAGTGAAGCAAAACACCCTGCCCTGCCCCGCGCAGCAGAGCTTCAATAAGGACTGATGTGTCTGGGGAGCTGCCTGGCAGAACGGTCACATTTCTGGACTGTGATTTGAAAGCAGAGGTGCAGAACGTGCTCTTTCCCCATTAATCTGTAGGGGTTTAATAGCAGAAAGCATACTTATGTTCACCCAGGCTGCCCTCCTCTGCACCCCAGCACCCCAAACCTCTCACTGCCACTGGAGAGGCAGCTAATTTTCATTTGCAACCTTCAGATTTCAGAAACCCCCTTTCTATTTCTCCCTGGGAAGAGAAAAGTCATTAAAACAAGCATTCCCTTTGCTATGTTGCTTGTGTATCATCCCACTCCCAGATGGGATGTCTGTGCTGCAGCAGGGTTTGTTAGACTGGATTTGCATAGTCTGGCTTTATATTTGGTTCCCAGCTTTGGATGGCTTACTCCATTCCCAGGGGTTCTGATGCATCGTTTCCCTTTGCAGGGTTCTGAGCTACACTAACTCGGTAACAACCTCAGAAAGTGCATATGCTGAGAGGTAATTTATTAAATACAGCCAACACGAGTGATATTTCCCTGGGTGCTGATTTGTCAGGAGCGGGAAGAGGAAGAAGCAGAGGGTGCAGTCCCACCCTATCCATACCCCGCTGCAAGGCGGCCGCTCTTCGGCACGCACGTAACTCCTGTCCTTGTGCTCAGCTCAGCTCTGCTCTCCCACTGAGGCAGAAACCAAGCTGCTGTGCTCCCCAGACTCCCACCTTTAAGAAGGAAGAGGGGAAGTCTGTGAGATGAAACCCTGCATCTGCATCCACAAGTGGAGAAATGAGTCCCAGTGCCGTCGGCACCAGCACAGAGTGGGTACCCTTGGTGCCAGGCAGCACCGCAGGGGCTCCTGGAGAAAGGGCTCGTGCCAGCAACACCTGCAGCCAGTTGTGCTCCTGTGCTCCCTGCTCTGAGGGCCACCACTACCCTCGTGCCTGGTGAGGCCAGCAGTTGCATCGTTCCTGTGACACATCCCTCCCTCCATGGTCCCCATCACCTTGCTGTTCCTTCCCTTGGCTCAGACCACTGGCCCCCAGGGGCACAGCTCCCCTCACAGCAGCTCCAGAGCCCTCATCCCAGAGCCCTGACCCCAGCTGGAGCCAGCAGTGCCAGATAATAACCAGGGAAGCAGAGAAATTAAGGCTGCAAGGTCACACACCCCACAGCAGTATCTCTGCAACCCTCCATCAATCCTGACATGGCTCCTTTAGGGACGGGGACTGACACTCCTCCATGCCCTGTTCCAGCACGTCACTGCCCCTGCCTCGAGGACCATTTCCAAAATTCTGACCTGAACCTCTATTGCTGCAGATGAACCCCATCCCTGCCTGCCCTGGCCACCACAGTGCAGAGACCGGTCTGCTCCCTTGCCCACACCTGTCCCCTCTCCCAACTCTGTTCCCCCCAAACAGCCTCCAGCTCCACTGGCACAGTCGTCCCTCAGGGCGTTTCTGCCTTGCAGGGCCAGGACCACAAGCTTCATTCTCCTATCCCACATTTGTGCTGCTGGTGATCGTCTCCCACCAAACACCTTCATCCAATCCCCAGGCAACAGCATCCTTTTTGCCA
>NW_008613309.1:3863-6219 GCF_000691845.1 Merops nubicus | reverse complement strand
CTGCTGTTCATTAAGCTCACTTTGAAATCTCAGCTGGTGCTCCAGCCCTCTTCCATCTCTGCCAGCCTGGTGGCACCTGCAAATGTCAGAAGCAGTTCACATCCCATCACACAGACTGCTAATGAAAACGTGGACATGGCTCAGGCCCTGGACTGATCCCTGCACTCAGCACTAGGGACAGAGCAACTGCAACCTTTCATCCCACACTTTTAGAGCATTTTTCAAATCTTAAGATTTCACCCAGCTGCTTGAATGTAATCAAGCATTCCACTTGGCTTCTTGCATGTAGTCTCTACACAGGCTTGCTGAGCTGCCCAAGCAGCCAAAGGCAGGGCAGAGCCCTTCCCTGTCCTGGGAGAGCTGGTCCCCTCCAGTGCATCTGCCAGCTCCCTGCAGCCCACGGGGCCATGGCTGGGTGCTACCCCAGCCCCTCCAAGGTGCAAGGTGGGTACAGGGTGCTGTTGCCTGTTGCTCAAGGAGGAGGCACTGGGCACACACGCCCTCAGCTGGCACAGCCACACAAGGCACTCAGCATCATCTCCTTTTCCTTCCATCCTTGCCCTGACCAGACCACTCAAGGAAGAGCAAGGGTGCCCACAGGGCTCATCCAAGTTCCTTTAAGGGTGCCATAACCCACCCTGGGGTGAAAGTTTTGTCAGCAACCCCCTTACCAGATACCTGCAGGGTGATGTGCCCAGAGGAGAGCTCAGAGCAGCTATGTGCTATTTGGGCTTATCTCACAATAACTGCCCTTAGCCATGGGGAACCCTGCCCGAGCAGGCTCCCAGAGCACCGGAGGCTCTGTAAGCTTTTACGAGGTACTAAGGCAGGTTAGCATCACAATAAATTTTTAAGTGTTACAAACAGCATCGATCAGGGTGAGTAACCTGAGGATCTGGAATGCTTTCTTCTCTTCCTAACTCCTCTCTGGGGTTTTCATGCCACAGCCATTAGCTGCCTACAGTCAGGGAATGCTTTACACTCACACAGCATCGTGATGTGTCATCTTCAGGTTAAAAATAAACAAACAACCTCCCGCAACCCTAGTGTGAGAGAGGAAAGGCAGCAGGTTGCTTCTGCTTCACAAATGGGGAAACTGAGGTTCAGCCAAGAGAACAGATTTGTCTGGGCAACCCCAAAACCTGGCTTTTTGTGCTGTGCTGAGTCACCTGTTGAGGAGTATCTGCTCAGATGGCTTCTCTGCTTCCCAGGGCAAGTGAGGCAGCTCAGCCCTCAGGCTTCATCCTGCCACTCAGCAGATCAAAGCCCAATCCACCCTGCCATCCACCCTGCAATCCTTCCTCAGCAAACCCGTTTTGCTTATGCCTCCTGGAGCAGCTCACAGCGGGGACAGGAGGACAGATGCACCCAAATTGCTTGGTTATGGGTGGCTGCTCAACCCCATACCAGCTGGGTCTCCTGGAGCATCCCATGTTGGAGCTGGGGCTTCCTTCTACTAAGAAATATCCAGGGCCAGGACCTTACATCTCTCCCACTCTTCATGCCCAGGGCTGCTCCTTAGCTGCATCGCTTGAAAAATTAATCTTCCCTTTTTTCTGATCTTCCTCCTCCTAGCAGCCTCTCTCCCCCATAGGACACTTGCCTCTGCTATTTTGAGCAGCAAGTGCATCTAAAATGCATGCCAGGAAAGCAGATACTCAGCACAGCTTCAGAGCCTGTATGTGGCAGGGGGGCCTGAGACAGTCCCTGAGGGGACAGCCCAGGACCAACCCTCCACCAGCACCACGGAGAGGTTCCCTCCATCCCACCTCATTCCCTTCCCACTTCCAGCCACGCCAAGACACTAATGGCCAGGCTGAAAACTTTCCCCTCTTGCTGCCCACATTGCTAATTGCAGCTTGGCACCACACAGCAGCAAGACCCCTGCTCACTGCTCTGCCCCTGCAGCCCAAGCGGGGACAGAGGCCAGCTGACGGAGCTGGCCTTGGAGCCACTTGTGCTGGAAGCCTGCTGGGGAGCAGTGGTCTGGGACTGACACTCCCTGGGACGGGTCCGTTCACTAACGCACAACTGGTTTTTATTGCCTTTCAGTGAAACCCACACAGAAACATCATCTTGCCTTTCACGTTTTATGAAAGGTTATTTTGGTAGCAATAAAGATAAAGAGGATGCACCCGTGGCACTAAGTACCTCTGGAGCAGGCAGAGAGCCACGAAGGACTTGGATGTGAGACAAAGACAGGCTCTTTGGTTGCCCAGCTTGCCTTCCTGTGCAGGCACACAGGCACACATCCTGCTCTGATGCTCACCTCACCTGCCAGTGCCGACTCCACAGGGAGCAAACTGGAGCAAGGATGCAGGAAAAGCCCCCCCTCAACGTGGGATCATGTGCCATA
>NW_008613309.1:1015-3841 GCF_000691845.1 Merops nubicus | reverse complement strand
CTGCCCACATCACTTTGGTGGCATCCCGAGTCCCCTCTGTTCCCCCAGACTCTGCTCCCCCTTGGGAGTCTCTCAAGCATCCTTTGCATCTCATAGCTGCTTTTCTGGCTGGAGGTTCAGTGGGAAACAATGCAGTAGGGGAGCACGAAACTCAAAGCACATGCTCGTCCTGTAACGCGTCGGTGAGGTGGTTGGTGGGTTCTGCCTGTGTGTGCACAGGGTGCCCCAGCACCGCTGCCGCCGTGCCCGGCTCGCCCCGCGGCTGCAGGCTCTGGGGACAGCAGCACCAGTGACGGCATCTGAAGGCGCACCTGAGAGAGCCACAATTAAAGCCAGGAACAATTCCCTTCCTCGCTTCCACCTTGGCTGCAAGAATTGCCGGAGGCACAATGCATCACCCCCAAGGAACAAAGTGGCAGCACATTTAAGGCAGAAATATCTGTTTTCAAGGATGCAATAAAACAGAGCCAGGGAAAGGTTTATAGGGAAGCAATTGCTATGTGGGGTAAGAAGTGGTCACTAGAGGCCAATCCACCTGGCTCTATTGCCTTTTGTCAGTGACTTTTCCCAACCAGGGGACAATAGATCCTTTGCTATCAGCCTCAGCTCCAGTCAATACAAACACGACATAGTTTTTTAAACTAATATTTTTCCAGCATGCAATTCCATGGAGAGAAAGAACGCAGCGTTACCATGGCGATATATAGACAGCATCTGCCTTGGACGTAGCTGAAGGGAGAAATTGGAATAGAATTGCAAATTTCCCCTGTCCAGGAAGGCTCCCGAGGAAGCCACTGCAGCAGGCTGAGCAGGCTGATCGGGCTGCCTTCCCCAGTCAGCCTGCACCCTCCTGGTGCCCAGCACTGGCTCCACTGAGAGCCAAGGGCAGTGTGACCAGCCAAGCACTGACCTGGCTCCATACTGGTCCTGCATAGCTCTACAGAGCCTGTGTGCTCCCTGCTGCCTCTTCAACCCAACCTCCTTCACCCGCAACACCAAAAACTTCCCCAGGCACCCCAGGAAAGGGAGAGTTTGACCCTTTTGAGGTGCTTCCTAAGAATTAACATTCCCCAAAGGTCCCCAGAGAGACACAGCCCAGTGGCTGGTGTCAAATGCATGGGTGCCACTGTGATAGACCAGCCTTGCCACTGCAAGACATTGGGATTAACCGGCTAGAGACAGATGTGGGGGCATGAATGAAACATGCTTTGAACAAGAGCTCGCTGCTGTAATTTCGGCAGGGGATGGTAAGGCAGCACACGAGCATGGTTCAAGTGCAGCCGCCCCAGCGTTGCACTCCCACACCCAAAGGCTGGAGCTCAGCACCCCTTCCCTCTGCCAGCCCCATGGGAGAGCTGGATGCTGTCTGGAAAACCCCAAGTTGAGCATCACACAACGCTGAGGTCAGGGAGAGGGAACCAAGAGGGATGCAGTGATGGGGGCCCCCCCAAACCCAGCTCTGCTGACCCCTATGCATGAGGAGAGGGGCACTCCACAGCCAGCAGCAAGATGGGGCATGTTCAGCCCAGTGGAAAAGAGGCAAAAAGGGCCAGCTGGGCAATTCTTAGCTGAAAACTTCAAAAGCAGAAGCAAGTGCAATGCCATAAAACTCAATTCATCCCCCACAAGCAAAGGTCTGGGCTAGAAGCAGCCATTTGACAGTAGCAGATTTGCACTGATCCTGTTGGCATGGAGGAGAGCAACCCAGCTCCCTGAGAGGGCAGTCTGCTCTTCAGAGGTGCTTTCAGAGAAAGAAAGAAAAGCAAACAGAAAAGAGAACTGTGCCCTTCTCCCATAGCTCTCCTCTAGTGGCTGAGACCCAAGGGACTCTGGAGAGCAGGGAACAGTGTAGTGCTGGAGGATTATAGCCCCACCCTGTCTACGGTACCTCCAGGACCTGCTCTATCATGCTTGCCAGAGGCTCAGGCAGGAGCACAGGGTGCCGTGTGAAGTGCCCAGAGACTTTACTGCTTCCTGCCTTGCTGCAGCATAAGCCTCTCTGCCTGGTGCCTGACCCAGGCAGAAGTGGGGGGTGCAGACACCGCTTGGCCTTTACGGCGAATTGCAGATTAGAAGCCACTTGGGGAGCAATATGCTGTGCCTTGGTGCAAGGAAAGGGAGTTCCTGTGTCCCCTCATGCAGCCACCCCCATACCTTATCCCATACACATCTCCAGCTCTGACCCTACAACAACAGCATGGCACCAGGGAGACATCCCCTTCAAGCAGAACACAAGACAATTTCTCCCCGGTCTGTGATTCTCCAAAGCTGAGGTGATTCTGCAAGGCAAATAATTCCCTTTTCTTCAAAGGAACAGGGTATATTTCAAAAGTGGTGGAGCTCAGACCTCACCACAGGACACTGCTGCCTGAGCCCCTGTGACGACTCTGGCAGTGCCAGCACGCACGGCCGCAGCAGCAGCGCTGCCCCGTCCAGGGATTTGACTCATGCCACCATGGGACTCAGCCAAAAGCCTGGAGCCTCCAGACACCACGCTGGCTGCCCCAAAAGGCTGCGGGCATGCAACAGGCAAGCAACATGACAGCAGGGACACCCCTGCTCACCGGCACTGCGGGATGCATGGCGAGGTTGACATTGCTCACACTGCACATCTCGGGGGCTTGGCGAAAGAGGCAGGCAGCAGTAAGAGATTGCTGGCTTCCCAAAGAAAGCCAGCCCCTGGAGACAGCAAGTCCCGAGCACAGCCCTGCCTCAGGCTCCCCTGTGGTCGACTAGCTGACCCTACTCCATCAAGCAGTGAGAAGCTGGAGACTGTAAGGTCACAGCCTCTTTACAGGGAACTCGAACTCACAAGTAACTGCAGCA
>NW_008613309.1:0-984 GCF_000691845.1 Merops nubicus | reverse complement strand
GACAGACCTGTGCTGCACAGACACCCTCAAGCATCTGCAAGGGCGTGCAACACAGCGGGAAGCAGTTATCCAGCAGACAACACTCACAAGAGAGCAGCAAGTCTAGCTCAAACCAGCCAGCAGATCCAGCATGGGCAGCTGCACAAATACAGACAGCCCGATGTTGCTGAGCAGTGATGAACCTGGAGAACCAGGTCAACGGAGGCAGGAGACAGCAAGCAGGACCTGCTGCCAGAGGAGGAGCGATACCCTGCAGGGCAGGAGTGAGACACCCGCCCAAGGGCACCCTCCATCTGCCCACTCAAGCATCAACTCGTCTTAGTGGTGCTGAGCAGCTGCTCGGCGGGCAGAGGCGGGGGCTCGCTGCCCACGCTCCCCCAGCACCCTGCACCCAGCTGCGTGGACAGCAGATGCTGCGCAGCCCACTGAGCACCCCGAGGGGCAGAAAGGGCTGTGCAGGCTATGCACAAACCTTCCCTTCCCTGGGCACGGAGGAGAGGGGGATCCTGACTCGGACCTATGGGACTACAGCTCGCAGCAGCCTGGTTGCTGTGCTGGGTGAAAATCATTTATAAGATGTAAGAGAAAACTCCACCAAAGCAACGTCCCGCGGAGCTCCCAGTGCCGCATTTTTTGTGTGGGGCCCGCCCGGGCAGCTGCCGCGCTGCCTGTAGTCCCTGCCTGCGGGATCTCTCCCCAGCTACAGGCAAAGGGCACAGTCACATCCCAGTCACCGCAGGCAGCGCAGCACGACAAGGAGCAGCCCCGTGTGTGTGACTGTCCCGGGACACGTCCTGCGGCTCTGCTGCCCAAGGAGGCGGCAGCTCAGTGCTCCCCTGAGCTTCAGGGGGGGCGGCGGGGCAGCCTGACCCCACGGCTGGGGCCGGGAGGGGACTACTGTGCCACCAGGATCCACCGCAGCCTGCTGTCCCCGAGCAGAAGGGAGAGGCTGGGGACAGCCCTGCTCTCCTGCCGGGACTGGGG
>NW_008613308.1:6154-12001 GCF_000691845.1 Merops nubicus | reverse complement strand
GGACCACGCGCTCACCCGGCGCAGCAGCGGCAGGCTCTGCGGGAGCAAACCTGGGGCTGTCGGTGCTAAAAGTGCCGTGTCCTGGTGCAGAGCTGAGGTGCCAGCCCCTCTTCTGTGCAGAGGGAGCAGAGCTTTGCCACTGCCTGCAGCAGCTGCCAAGCACTGGCCAATGCCAAGCCACTGGACTGCACGGTATGTGGTTGGTGTGAAAAAAGTAAGTATGTAAAAAAAAAGTCATTTTTCTAATGCCTGAGTTATTTTCCTGAACAAGGATAAAGTCACCCTGGCCCTCGTCAGAGCACTCAACTCAACCCCTGGGAAAGCTCCCACTACAGCAGTGTGTGGTGGCTCAGAGTGCCCACCAGTGCCCGGGGAGCCAGGCTCAGCCCAAGCGCATGGTTCCAGTGCATTTGGATTGAAGGGGGTCAGGAAGCAGCTGGCTGGGGCTTGCCTTGTTGGAGGAGAGCTTTGCCTGCAACTGGAGCTCCCAGAGAGTGAGAAAATCGTGCTGTGCTGAGATCCTCCACAGCACCCAAAGCAAGGAGAGGTTAGACTCAAACCACTGACTCAGGCCGTGCCTGTGCCCTTGGCTCACTCCTACCTGGCCCCGCAGGCTGAGCCCCAGTGAGTGCAGGGGACAGCACTCTCAGCCCCTGGCTGTGCCCGTGCTGGCCTCACTGGCCAAGCCACACAGCCACATGTCTCGAAAGTGAGGAGAGGGGTCAGGATGGCAGCCGCCCTGGCAGAGACAGAGACCATGTCTTCCTTCACTGACGGGTGCCTGGTCTGGCGCCTCCTCACTGGCTCCTCCTAGAGGTAGGTGAGGAGCAGCCTTCCTGGGGGAGAGACCTGGGACATGAGCAGATGGTGGTGAGGAGGCAGATGGGGCAGATGCCCAGCTCTTTGGCAGGCACCCCTGCATCCCTGCTCGGACCTGAGATATTTGGCTTTGCTTTGAACCAACATGACTGGAGATGCTCTCTCAGTGGGGGATGATGATGGACAACCTTTGGACAATGTTTTGGTATGTAACTAAGGCAAGAGGGGTGTTCTGGAGGCAAGAGAGCTGCAGCAAACTGGCTTCACTCACTTGTTGCCCCAGTCTGTTCCCAGGCACCTGATCGTGGCTTGTCCCAGAGCAAACACCTGCAGAGCCGTTGCCCAGCCCTGCTGTCCAGCCCTCTTCACTATTCCAAATAAACACCTGTGCCTGGAGCTGGGCCCCGGCACGAAGGTGAAACCACAACTCCTGGCTGCCAGAGAGATGCTGAGCTAACACACATGAGGGACCATGGGAAGGAGGTTTCTGTCTTTGGAAGTTTGGCTGAGATGTATTTCTGTATCTGTCAGCCATTTGCACGCCAACACTCCAGCTCTTTCACCACTTAAGTAAACACTGGCTCACTTCTCTAGGAGGTCTGACACTACTCACTCCGTCCCTGAGCCAGTTAAAACATTCCCTTTGACTTGGAGGGGCTCTGGGACAGAAGATCCACCCCTAGGCTCCAGACATAGCTCTGGTCACCATGTCCAGCACAGTCTAGCACAAAAGTCCTGTCACATTTTTAAGACTCTCTGGGGCAGGGCATGTTTTTACACTAGTCACTAAAACAAGGATGAAAACCACAGGCACAGCCAGGTGCAAATCTCAGTAATACCCAGGGCTGAATGACTGGAAGATCATCAAGGATCTCCTTAATGTCACAGACAACTGATGCTGGCTGCATAATACCACGGTACCATCCCCATCTCCAAGCATCATTTGGATTCCTAAGTACTAACTGGGTGACATTTATCCTTAAGCCTATGAACACCAACCTCCGTTCTCCTGTTAGCACTGCCTTCCTCATCCTTCTTCTCTTCAGGCATGGGAGCAAGCGGGAAGCCTCCTTCACTGCTGTCCTCCTTCGAGTGGCGCTTCCGTGACCTTCTCACATCTTCCTCTGGGCTGCTGAAATCATACTTGCGAGACCTAAATGCCATTTTCATGGACCTGTCTGGGTCTTCCCCACTATCGTTTTCCTCCATGCGCTTCTTTGATGTCAGCTGCTTGGCCAGCTCATCCATTTTGTTCCACCTTTTGGAGTCTTCCCACTCCCTGGAGGACTCCTCCTCTATCTCCTCACTTTTGGCACCCCGTAACTGGAAGGTGTCCTCCTCCCCTTGCATACCCTCATCTTCAAGGCGATGCCTTCCTCCTCTCAGCATCTGGCGCTGCTCTTCTTCCTCCTCCTCTTCCTCCTCCGAGCTCCGTCCATCTTTGCCGAATCCCAGAGCATCATCGTTATCTGAAAGATAAACGCAACAGTGACCACAAGTGTTAATCTGGTTATGCTTCACGTTTTAATTGAGCCATCAGGGGTTTCAACGTGGGTTTCCTGACTTCAGCCCATTTCCCCAGGATTCTGGAAATACCCACTCTCATGTCACCACGTCAGTAACAGGACTTGGAGGCAGCAGTCAAGAACTACCTGGGAAGTCCAAGAAAAGGAAATTAGTTGTCCCTAGGTGCTATGAATACTGAGCAGCAGGCAGCTGCTGGGTCTGCTATCCACAGTGCATGGGCCCACGTGGCCTGGTGCTTGCGGGGGGGGAGGTCTGGGTGGCTGCTGGCGGGGGTATTTGTGTAAACCCCGTAAGCACCTCCTGAACTTTTAGGCTTTAAAGCCTCTTATCCATCTGTCTCGGCACTCTCGGCTCACCCCAGGTAAGTATCAGTGCAGTCATCTGGGATACATACTGTCATCTCCCTGCATCTCCTCAGCCTCCTCATCCTCCTCAGCCAAATCAAGTGACCTCTCTGCTTCAGTAGGGTCCTCCTCTGCAGCATCGTCTCCTCCATCATCCTCACGCTCCACACGCTCCCCTGTCGCCTCCTTGCTCAGCTCGTGGCCCTGCCTGTATGGCTGCTCTCCCTCATCCTCAAGCTCCAGGCTGTCCCTGGAGCCTCTGGGCTGCTCCTCTTCATGCCCTCGCCGGTGCTGCTCATCCTCTTTGAAGTCTTTGCTGATGTGGTTGTCTAAAGCTTCATCTCGCTGAGCATCCTCTGTGTCCCTGATCTCGTTGCTCTCTGCTTCCTCCTGATCCTCCTTGTCATCAGGGTCAGCATCTCGTGGCCTGGGCTCCCTCTCCTCCAGACTGTTTTTTCCTTCCTCTCTTGAATCTTCATTTTGCTGTTTTTTTTGTGCTGAGAGCTCAGCCAGAGACCCCGTGGGCTGCTCCTCTTCAGGGCGCACCCCTGCCGCATCTGCAGAGGGAGGAGCAAGAAGCAACACCTCTCCTGAGAGCTCATTTCCCAACCAGTGAAGCCCACGTGTTTCTTAGTGAGCTTCAGCCCCACTCAGCAATCTGCTTAACCAGCCCATGGATCCTTTCGCAAGTCCCTTGGGCACATGCTCGCTTTCCAGCAAGCCGGGGCTCTCCCTGCTGCCCGGCTTCCTGGAGGGACTCACAAGGCTGAAGTTAGACATATGCCCGAGTGCTCTGCTGTGGCACAGTCCTCATCACCACCTTTTGAGATGCCAGCAACAAATCTGCCCCGCATAAAACGTGATCACACATAAAATGGATCGATTTTGGAGTGTAACACAGCACTTGCAGAGCTCTCCCTGCTCTGAGTGCTGCGCCAATGTCACAGCCTTATTTCTCCCAGCAGGCTGGAGAGGCAGCCAGCACTGTTTGCGTGCGAGCCGGAGGGGAGGAGGGCGGCTCTGCTTCTGCAAAGCAGCTACTCCGTAGGAGCTTAATGTGGGCTGGGTGTTTGTTCTTGCTCGTGTCAGAGGCTGGCCTCTTTTAACATAATGAGCCATAGAAATCACTTTGCAAAAGAAAAGAGGGGGGTCAAAGAGCAGTGGGAGAAGCCAGATGGGTCCGGCAAGGCAAGCGCAGCCTCAAGCAGGGCTGAGGAGTGTGCTGAGGTGAGGGGATGCAGAGAGCCTGTCACACAGGGCTGGTGACCACCAGTGGCACCGCACTGGTGTCACTGGGCTGCCAGTATGCCAGACCCCGTCCTCGCGCAGTCTCCGCACTGCTGGAGCGAGAGGTTCTGGTCTGCCCTGGCAGGAGAGAGTGCCACCCATCGTCTCCGTTGGCTTTTGGCCGTGCTGGCTGCAGCAGCAGCCCCGGGGGTATCGCTGCCCATGGCTTTGGACAGCCTGGGCCTGACACTGAAGCACTGTTGCTCTGCCATGGCTCAGCCATGTGCCCCAGAGCCCAGCTGAGACTTTCTGTGGGGGTGCTGCTGCTCGTCGAGAAATTGTCTCATCCCACGTTGGCACCATCTCTTCCTGATAGGGAAGATGCTGAACCTTCCTTTCCACTCTGCTGCCTGTCTCTAGCCAGACCATAGAAACACAGTGACAAGGGGAAATCCCAGCCAAAGGTGGTCTTTCAAAGATGTAGGTGTTCTGAGTGGGAGTGTGTGCTGCATGTATCCCAAGTTCCATTTTCCCTTCAGAGGCTCATAACCCAGCATCTTCGATGCCTGGAAACAAGGGCTCTTCCCTGTATCACTGACTCTTTCAGTACAGGATTTTCCTGGCTGTGACTCATTTTAAGCACTAGGAGTGCGTGATGGTTTTGGCATCAGGGTGGAAAGGAATATTACCAATTTGGTAACTTCATCACCACCAGTTACTATAGCTCAGAAATTACATGTTGTTTAAGCTGGTAAATAAGAACAAGGCAAACACAGGGCTGCTTGTGTGTCAGCAGCAGCATCAAAGAAGATGCCTAAATGAGAAACATATGGACATATCAAGGCTGCTAGAAAGAACATCCTTGTTTACAGCCTGACCTGGATTCCCTGGGGAGGGAAGCTGACACTGACCTCTCTGTTTGTTCTTGTCATTCTGACTTTCAAGGACTTCAGAAAGTTCATCTTCAAAGCCACTGTTTTTCTTCTGCTGCTGAGTTCTCTCGTTGGCACCTGTGTCAAGTAACAAAAAGTAGTGAAAAGCAACAACCCCTCCTGTGTTTCAGAAAGTAGAGGCAGGAAAACAGTTCTGTGCCCTTTATAGTTGTATTTTTTCAATTAACAAATCTGCCAAAGGGGAGCTGTGAGGAGAAGTGAGACTGGAGGACACATGAATCAACTGCAGTAAAAAAGTCACCACCCAAAACATCATCTGCAGGAAAGAAAAACGTCTCTAAACAAACAGAGAAGCAGGGTTGCTAGGAAAACTAACAATGATGGAGTACTAGGGAGTAAGAGATGCCGAACTGCAGCACACTGAGGCCAACAAAAGAGTTGAACATCAGAGTCTTGAAGGATAAAAATTGCCTCCTGCCAGATACTGTCCATGTGTCTCTGTTGAGGTGAGCACTGAGAGCCCCTGTGCTCTCCAGCCTGCTTTTGGGGGCCTCTCTCCCTAGGGTGCTGTGAGGAAGAAGCAGAATTCGTTCCCACTGGAGATAGTCCAGGGCTCCAAATCCCCACCATAGCCCCTGGGATTATGGAGCTTGACAAGAGCAACACCCTGGAGAAAGGTGTCTGAAAGGAGCACGAACTGGAGGTCAGAGTGCAGCTCTCCTGGCAACCAGCACTCCCCAGGCAGCCCTGTTCCAGTGGGATCTGCAAGCCAAGCAAGCCCTGTCTAATGCATTGCATGCCCTGCTTCTATGCCTCAATGCAAAGGCAAGAGCCGACACTGCCAGCCCAGTCCCCTCTGGCCCCACACTGGGCAGAGCCAGATGGTGGGCACTCGCCAGCCTGAGCAGGACCAGCTGCAGCCTGCACGGAGGAGACCAAGAGAAGCACTCTTGCTTTTCCCTTGCGCTGCATGACCCTCCCACCGCCAGTCACCCTGATCTGTGGATTAGAGCTCATGTTACCCCAGTGTCAAGCCA
>NW_008613308.1:0-6123 GCF_000691845.1 Merops nubicus | reverse complement strand
CAAGGACAGAGTGGGGCCGGAGCCGTCTCTGTGAAACAAGTCCCTCCATGTGGACTCCACGCGATATGGCACAGCCCGTCTGACAGCCGAGCACTCCCCCACACAACTCTGGTGGGCCTGGGCAGCAGCGTCCCAGCACGCTGAAGCAGCCCATGTTCCTTTCTTCTGGATCATCAGAAGATCCCGGCTGGCCCTTGCACCAGTGGCATTAGGGTAGTGATCAAACTATGGCCTTGGGAGCTACACGAGGGTCTCTCCCAATCTTGACTTCCTGAATTTTGTCTCTCCCTTCTCCCTTTTGCCTTTGTGGCTTCCCCGTTCTGAAAGCAGTCTGGTGGCACCATCTTCCAGCCATCCTTGGTAGCTGTGAGATGCAGGAGCAGGGCACAGGGATGCTCTGGTGAGTGAGGGTTACCAAGTGCCTTACCCCAGGGAGGAGGAGGGAGGGCTAGCAGCTGCTCTCCCTACTGCCTGGGCAAAATCCTGTTACAGCCTCAACCAGACCACCTAGGCAAAGGCATCTGCACTGGCTTTGAAGCAGTCTTGCCTGAGACCTGCACATCAGCTCTGGGGATGAAGGCATCTGAGAATAGTCCTCTTCCCCCTTGCACACCCCTTTGCACCCTTCTGTGCTCCCTCTGCTCCCATGCTGACCCACAGTGAGCAACCTACGTGTCTCGAAACCAAAGAAGTATGCATTTGAGCTAAGGAAACCATAGAAAAATCCCCATCAGCTCGAGGACTCTTTCACAGCACACTTTCAGGTGCAAGTCCCACTCACTGCTCAGTGAGGTTTCCTTTCTGCCACACATGGGTTTAGTGCTAGACTCCAGCTGCACAGAAAGTGAAAGTTTTCTTGCCTTTCATTCTAGTTTGGGAGCTGGTGGTTGTTTGTTGAATTAAATTACAGCATTTCCTTTTAGGGTTCTCCCACTCCAAAATGTCAATACTCTACATCACCACTAAGTTGTTTTGACAGTCATTTAAATCATCAGATGCATTTTGGAGCAAAATTCCTGACTCTTATTCACTCAGTCTCTACTAGGATTCTGGACTATATTTCCTACGGCACATTTATATGATGCCAAATTAATGTAAAAAAAAAAAAAACAAACCACACCAAAACAAACAAACAAACAAACAAAAAGAACAAACAATGTTGTGCTACAGGGGCTACTACAGATTAAACCCCTCCCAAATAACTATAGTGACACTGTACCTTGAGCAGCAATTTCCTGAAGTTCCTTCAATAGATTTTGGTGGCGGAGGATGGAAATGATTCGTTCATCTGCAATAGGGGAGACTTGATACAGAATGTGGTCAAAGACAACCTCCCCTCGGCCCCAGGAAATGCAAAAGAACCCCAAATGCCACCTCCCGCTTAATTTACTCTTTTGTGTCCCTTGTCCTGATTTGCTGTCACAGCTTTTAACTGTGTTAAGGCGACAAGAAGGTCCCATGAAAACCAGGCATCTTCATGTCACCCAGCACTCCCCTGGCCACAGTGCCAGCATGGTGCATGGCCTGGGCCAAGGAGCAGCTCCATCCCTTCTTCTGGGGCTGGGTGCAGCCCAGTGGGGTGACCATGAAGAAGGTATCAGGGTGTATCGGGGTCCTTTTTTCAGGACCAGTGCCTGCTTTCCAGATCTGCTCTTGCTGATACTCAGCATTTACTCTGAGCCTGTACCTCCCCTGAGTGTTTCTAGGCATTCCTCGCTGATCGGCAGGGGGTTTGGCTTCGATAAAGTGTCAGAGATGACCTCTACAATGCACTTCATCACCTAGAAAGAGACAAAAAAAGGGATTAAAGCACTGCTTTTTTTTCAGTCTTTTTTTTCCCTTAACCTATTTGCTACCAAGGCTAAAATGTGGGAGATGATGGTGCAGACCTTCTTGGTTTTCTGACTGAGCCAGAACTGAATGCGTGGTTCCTGTTTTACCTAATTCAGGAAGAGGAGGCACCTCCTGAAACTGAGAAGTGAGCAAAAGACAAATAGCAATGGAAAGAGCTTTTTCAACATGATGCACACCTCAGCTGAGGACCTAACAACTCTAGCCCATCCCAGAGGCTGAACACATCAGGAGATAAGGGGGATCTGGGTATACACATAGAGAGCTCAAAATCATCCTTTTGTAAGTCAATATATCTCAACATGCATCTCATGTGGAAGTTCAGGTTCAGTGGAAGGTTGTGGAGAGCCACAAGTGTTCAAAACCCTTCAATAGGTGGCCTTGAAATCTTGCAAGCTATTCAAGTCATGAGGAGGGCACCACAGTTAGACTGCAGCCAGGCTTGGAGGGTGAGGTGAAACAAATTGTACTTTCAAACATAGATCAGAAATACTACTCTTAAGCCCTAGAGAAGGTCAAGACACCCTGGAGAACTGTTTGATCTTGTGCTTGAGTGTTCAAGCCATCTCTTATAGACTGGAAGATCTGTACACAGAGGCAGGTCATCTGAAAGCAAAGAAGTTCACACACAGCTTTCCAGATAGGATGAACGTTGGGACTGCCCTTGCCAGAACCCATTTTCTTCAGTGTAAAATAAGAAACATTACTTATCTTGTTTGTCATCTGTACTGAGATTGCAGACCCACGCTCTTCACCCATGCAACTGCAGCATCACTGAGCCCACAGGGATCACCCAGTGCTGAGTATGTAGTGGGAGAATGAAAGCCATAGGGACAAAGGCAAGGTGGAACCTCTGGCAGGGGTGAAGGCATCCTGGGCACACTGGGACACACTGACCAGGAGCCCTGCTGTGTGGTCGTGGTAGACCCAAACGTTCACACAGGAAAGAAAGCAGCATTCAATACAGTCTGGTGCCAGTTAGTAGTGCAGGAATCAGGCTGGGCTGCTTAGATGCAAAAGGATGACTACTTACAAAGCAGCCTAGAAAGCATGCAAGGCTCACAAGTGTCTGTGGAAAAGAGGCTACACTGAAAAAAAACCAACAACAACAACAAAAAAACCCAATATGAGTAAGCCCTGGGGGCAAAAAATTCACTCACTGAACCTCTTTCTCCTGATGATTTCTGCAGGCAGCCCTAAGATCCCTGACCTCCCTTAGAAGGTGCCATTCTCAGGAGAGCAGAGCACTGCAGCTGCAGTAGAAATTAAACATAAGTCAGCAATTCCCAATCATCTCCAACATTGCTCATTCAAGCACTCGGATATATTCATTGTCCAGCAGGAATGGGCAGGTTTTCACCCTGTGTAAGGAGAGAATTCTGCCTTTGCAGCTTACAGCCATTATGTGCTGAACTCTTAGGATTACTCACACACTTTGACAGGATTTGCCTGCTGGATTAGAAATATTACAGGGAAGATCTAACAAAAAGAGAGCAGGGAAATATCTCTGTTATCATACTCCTATACCACAAGCAATCTGTTAGTATTTGGTTTAGATGGCTTTGAGTCACTTCACTCTACCACCAGATAGAACAAACCCCAGATTCTGATACCTCTCTCCCACATTTCTCAACCTCTGGAGCCATTTACTGCAGCAGTATTTGACGCAGCTTCAGAAGTAAGGACTTTCTCAGCATGAGAAATAACAATCTGGTCTAATGAAATACTCATAGAAGCTCTTCAGAGATTTTAAACTGTTTTAACATCTTCGTCTGAATACAAAGAAACACATCAGTCATCACAGAAATGCAGCCAGCTCTGTGGAGGAACTTTGTAACATAATTACATGCAAAGTATAGTCATTCCACAACATTCTCCTTGACTTTTTGTAAGGGCAAGTCTTGCAGAGTGAGGCTCTACAAGGTCATGAAATAACAGCCTGCATCAGGAAATGGAGGAGATTCTTTCCAAATGAATGTAATTAATCCAGTGCAGAAACTCAGACTAGAATTCTGCCATAGCTATCCGCTAACTGTGAGCATGTAACTGAATCCTTAAGAGCTTCTCAAGCTGTCCCTACAGAGAAATCTCCAAAGAATCATGTCCTTACAAGGATAGATTTCACCATGTTTGAGTCGGTTGTGCTGGCGTCCTTCAGAAATGAATGGTTGTAAGTGGGTAATGGTGTCCTTTGAGCACAGGAGTGGGCAAACACCAGCGAAATCACAAATGCTTTGGTCATGTTCAGCTCCCCATAGAACATCCTTGGTGTAAGGCAAGCCTGATGAGCTGCCCAGAAAAGGCCTCCAGGTGCTGACTAGCCATTACACAGCACTGAGCCACCCACAAATACTGGTGGCACAGAGCACGGGGTGTGGGAAGAGCTGCAATGCTCATTGCTGTACCCATGTGATGATACTCCTGCCCTCATCTGTCCTGTGAGACTAGGACTTCCTTCACTGAAATGCTTGTCTTGGAGAAGCCCTAATGACTCCTTCCAGGTGCAGCAAATTCAAAAGAAAGGTGTAATCTGATTTCGGTCTCAGATAGAGCCTGTGTTAGTGTAGTACCCAGGGGGAGGGCAGGTCTGGGAGACAACCCTTCTTTGGTGGAAGCACTTCTGCAAGTTGCACCAGCTTCCACAAAAGTGCCATGTTTTACACGTGGAACATATTGGGGATTAGATCTCCCAAGAAAAACTGTGGGATTAATGGATTGTCCTATCAGATGTCTAATGAGCATCCCACTCTGGCATGGCCGGTTGAAGGAGCAAGTGCCTGCCCCGAGTTCCCTTTCTCAGTAGCTCACCCAGTGGCTCACAGCTCATCGCTCAACCCCAGCAAGGGTTAAGCAGGCTAAAAGTCTTAACAAAGCAACAGCTCTCCAGGCCCAGGCACATCAGACAGGAGACACAGAGACATTTCTCATGGCACTTGCCCCGTAGGTAACAAGCAGGGACACTGTACAAGGCAGCCTGTGCCTGAGACTGACATGAATGTGGCCTCTCCTACTGCTGCCTAGGGAAAAATAGTGTGGCTAGAAGATTTTCAGTGGCTAGAAGATTTCAGGAAACAAAGCAGTTCAAGAAGTAAAGGGGAAAAGGTTGGAGTTGCCTTTCCAGACACTATTTTCTGTAGAAGTCTCAATTTGGGCATCTATCTGCAATACTATAGGTATTATAATGTCAGGAAAGAGGGAGTTTTGTCACAGATCAACATAAGTAAATGCATCTATCCAAGTATTTAGATGACAAAAGCCTGTTGGATGTGCACACAGTTGTAAAGTGCAATGAATGTGCATGAAGCAGATGAACGCACAGAAGCCTATAAACGAGGCTGGAGAGGTCAGCCAAGTCCTGCACTGCTCATAGCCATTCAGACAGGCTGAGCAGTAGCTGAGGATGGATTAGCAATCTGAGAGTAGCCAGTCACCTCTTTTTCAGGAACACGCATGTTTAAGTAGCACGCCACACACATACAAACACAGATGTATGCACTCCCCCAAACACACACAGCTCCAGCAATGCCCATTCCTGAATCATATCTCCCCCCACTCTCCCCTGAGTCACCTCCTGTTGGGAGCTTTGAAAAGATGAAAGTAGGAGGACTAGGAAGGGTTATACCCAGCCTCCATTCCCAGCCTCATCATTCTCTAGACAACCTGGTTTTGTCCCTCTGGTACATCCTGAAGGACCTTCCTCCTGCCCAGGTACCCAGAAGTGTATATGCAAAGGGTAAATCCTTCATAAATGGAGATGGATCCTGCTGTAGGGCTCTCATGTAAATCCCTGGTACTTCCTACAGGGCATTTCTGCAGGACCAGCCAAAACCCAAACAGCTAGGTGGAGATTAAACATCGCATCCTTCATATTCCTTCCACAACTGTCCCATCCTTACCTTAGCGTCGCCTTTATTCATGTCATTTGTCACGGGAAGAGAGATGGCTGCAAGGTGAGGGGAGGGGGAAAAAAAAAAGATAGCTTGTTATTCACCTGCTCCAGGAGACAAGCAGAGAAATCCTATCCTGCTAAAAATGGGAGTGAAGAAGAGGATTGCCTGGCTTTGGTAGATGTGATCCCTGGGTACAGCAGCTGAACCCAGGTGAGCAGTGTGTCCTGCTCAGCCAAGGGAAGGGAAGGGAAGGGAAGGGAAGGGAAGGGAAGGGAAGGCCCAGGCTGGCAGTGCCCGGTGGCCCGTGGTGGCGGGGCCCCGGGCAGTGACCTTGCGGCGGCCGCTGTCCGCGGTGCTGAAGGGCCTGTGGTGGCCGCTCTCC
>NW_008613307.1:1247-3007 GCF_000691845.1 Merops nubicus | reverse complement strand
GGGTACGAGCCCCGCGCCGCCCGCCCGCCCCCGCCGGGCAGCCAGGGCCTGCACATGCCTTCCTGGGAGCGGGGCTGGGAGCCGGTCCCGCTGGAAAACAGCTCCCGTGTCCAGCCCACTTACACAGAGCTGTGCCAGCACAAGGCGGGGCGGCGCAGGGGCAGAACGAGGGTCAGAGACGGGCTACTTCTGCCCGGGCCAGGGTGAACATTGTTCGTGTCCGGCTGCTCCTTGCTACTGCTCTCCCAAAACGTTACAAGAGTAACAGTGCCATGACCTCCAGGAGCAGCCTCTACGCCTTTTGCTTCAGTGTTAGCCTGATGCTCTGACTACTACCAACAAGAGTCAATTGGGCAAAAGGTGCTTGATCTTTCCTGGTTCTTGAATGAGAACAAAAAGCACTGGAAATGCTTGAGATTGAGGGTGGGTTGCCACTACATATGTACATTATTATTGTATTATGTATATACTACTATAACTACGAAGTTGCATAACATAAGCTGCAACGTAGGCTTGCAAGATTTCAGCTGTCTTTCCCCTCCTGGTCCCTTATGCTATTTTTTACATGCCTTTGTTGTATTTTGGCTCCTGCTAAACTGGAAGGCCCCTGTGGCAGGGATCACGTCATTTCTGTATCAGTGCAATGCCTCAGATAATGGAGCTCTAGCAGCGACAGGGGCCTTTGGGAATGCCTGTCACAGAAATGGCAGCAGGGAATAGTTTCACTCTTGTGGCGTGCAGAATTAATTGTGCCTAAGAGCACTTGATTTTTGCTAGCCTTTTGGAAGGACTTCATCTTTGCCTCTTGCCTACCCAGTTCCTTTCCCTCCATCTCTGCCCACTATCTGTTGACTTTACACTCCCTCACCTACCCCTCCATGATCTTCCACTTCTGTCAAGAGACCACAGGCTGCCTCCTTTCCTTCATTCCCTGCATCTTCCTGATCTTTGCCTACGTGCTGAACAGGACTGCAAAGAAAGGTGACTTAATGAGCAACTCCCACTTCCCTACGTTTAAAAGAGCAGCATATAATACTTGTTTTCTTCCTAAATACAGAGGAAGATAAATTAAACCAAATGGTGGTTGGAGCTAAAGGGCAAAGGAGAGAGAGATTAGATTGGATTGAATAAACAGAGAGTCAAAGGACAGCCCCTCTCCTTTGGAGCTGTCTTCGTCTTTGTTTACATTTGAACAGGAGGGTAGGTTAGGATGAGAACATAAATTGTTATGGTAATACCCTTTATAAAGTATATGTAGTGATGCTTGTTCAAAAGCAAGTATATGGTTTTGATTTAGCTTATGGTTTTTGGAAGGATTTTCAGCTAATTAAATCCAAATAAATTATCTGGAGGGCTGGGAACATCTACAGCAGGTTTAAACCTGTGGGTTTCATTGGACTAGCATGCTTTGTGTGTCCCTTGTGAAGACTCAAGGAAAATTGCATTTTGCTGATGACTGTGAACTGTGCCAAAAGATACAGCTGAAGGGGAATAGCTGCTAGAACATTGGTCTAGTCTTTTTGGACCTACACACTACTGTTACTCTCCAAAATTTCCTACAAATCAGAATATGATTTCATACTTGATACTGAAAACACTACGGAGGCAGCAAATGGCTATGATGGCCTGCCAGGCCTTTCTAGGATATCTGTGATCCTTGAGCAGAGCTGGGGAACCACCGGTCTAGAATGAGGGAACACAGAGGTAGAACAAAAGTGGTCTGTGTGTGCAAATCTTCATTGACTAGAATGACAAGAAAA
>NW_008613307.1:0-1216 GCF_000691845.1 Merops nubicus | reverse complement strand
GAAAGAGTTAAAGTCATTCAGATAATAGGGCTCATTGCAGAGTCAGCATGTGGGATATAGATGGAGATGTTAGGGGTTTCACAAAGCCTGCTTGTTACTGGTGGAAGGGTTTGATGGGAACTCTCTGCAAGAACCAAGGGCAAAGGAAACCAGAGAACAAACTCTGAGAAAAACATCATCAGGACAGCTACAATGTGCCAGTATAATGGCATGTTAGGAATGGGGAAGAAAAGCAACACCAGACTGGTAACATGACAGTAATCGGCTGGATATTGCAAGAGCTGGCAGGCTACAGAATAGAAAAATACACATTTTGTTGCAGGGGCCATGTGGACAAACTGAGCTGGGCTGGACTCTGATAGACGTGTACTATGTCTATGGACTATGTTGCCCAGTGAGGATAGAAGTTGTTTGACAAAGAGCCTAAAGAAAGCTCAGAAGTAAAAAAACCACAAGCAAATCAACAGAGGAACCTAACAGCTGGCAATACTGAAAGACAATGTGAAGAAAGGACCAGCTTTGAGGATTCACTGCATGGATGTGCATGGAGATAATAAATAGAGCTAAACAATCTTGCCAAAGATTCAGTGAAGATGAAAATGCTGATAGTACTGCTTCCCGTATTTGGACTATTAAGAAACCAAAGAAACACACAAAACCCCCAGCACTTCCCTGCACAGGTAAAGCCTTGCTTGGTAAGCATCCAATGCAGATTCAGCCTCAAACATTGAGCCAACCATGTATGTGACATCCATCCGAGTTACCGCAGAATGGAACAGGGGTTTGAACTTGTTCTCAGGAAGTAAGAAACTCACTGGGTGTTAGGTCAGTCCTTACATCTGGGTGGAAACTTATAGTAATTGTGCAATTTCCCTAAAAAATCCCCAGAGAACTGTTAGGCGTTTTGCCTTTGCAGCCTTTCCTGCCTTTGCTCTTACAGCGCTTTTCACTTGAAGTCCTCGCGCTTTCCTACATCACGTAAAATACGGTTCTTTCTTTCACTTAAAGACCTCAGTACAACATTAAAAAGCCACCAATAACTATACGGAAGTTCCTTTTGTCCTAACACCTGTCTTCATTAGTCATACTAACTTATAAGGGGGAAAAAGAAAACAAATTAGGACGCATGGATTCATCCCTTTTCCAGGCTGCCCCCGGGAGCACCTTGCAGCCGCGCAGCCTGGGGATGGGGCGCCCCTATGAAGCGGCCGGGGGC
>NW_008613306.1:0-8967 GCF_000691845.1 Merops nubicus | reverse complement strand
CCAATCTAAGCCATTCTATGATTTTATCATCTCAATAGACCATAAGTGACTCAGGAGATCTCAAGAGCTGAAAACTGCTGCACATAAAGAAAAAAATATTAGGGGCCTTTTTTCCTCATTATTTTATGTGATAAGAGTTCCCAGAAAGTTTGCCTGTCAATCATCGCTCTTCCTACTACTTTTCATTGTACTCAAAAGATCAATGTTCCTAACTTTGCCTCCAGAAGGTTTGCAGTAACCACACAAGCCCTTTCTGTTTTGGACCTGTATCTCCACTGAATCTGCAACTCAGTTGTGCAAGACTTCTGGGGCATGTGCAATCAGAAAGCCATTCTGGTCTCATGCCCTCCTCTGCATACACAAAGTACTCTCTTCTCAGGACAGCCGGCTTGCAGTCACATCTGTTACAGAGAAGAGACAAAGTGCAGAGATGCTTCTTAACTGAGACACGTGCTGTGAAGTTGTAAATCCTGGCTGTAGTTGAGGGTGCTGGTTATGTTAGTTTAAGCACACAGAGCAAGTTCTGAAGGAAGAGATGAAATATTTTATTACTAGCAACATTTAATATTGTGGGGGAAATCAGGCTTTTTTTTTTTTCCACAAAAGTACTTTTTCATCTGTATAAATTGTGCTCAAAGGCTTGCTTGTGTTTCTTCAAACACACCAGTTACTCTCACAGAGCACATTCACATTCTCCCCTGACCCTTACCTCAGTGGTCCATGCTAAACTGAATTGATAGGAAGGGGAAAGGTCAGGAGGAACTCCTTGTGAAACCTTTGTGAAATTTCACACTTCAAAAACTTGATCAAGAGAACTGCAAACGTTCCATTAAACCACAAATATTTTAAATCAAATTCCTGTTAAAGACACAAGGTAAGGACTGAAGGAGCAAAGTCCCTTCCACTGTAAGGGAATGTCAGGTTCAAGACCACCTGATGAACCTGAACATTAATGTCTACGGAGCCCAACAAGATCCTTGCAGAGTCCTGAAAGAATTGGCTGATGTAGTTGCCTTACCACTGTGCTTGGGAAGATCATGGAGCAGATCCTCCTAGAAGCCATGCCAAGAGGCATGGGGGACAAGGAATTGATTCAAGACAGCACCAAGGGCAAGCCCCGCCTGACCAATGCAGAGACATACTATGATGGAGTGACTATATCACAGTGGACACAGGAACAGCTATGGATGTCATCTATCTGGACTTCTGTAAGGCCTCTAACACAGTCCCCCACAACCTTCTTTCTAAATTGAAGAGATACGAGTTTGTTGGGTGAATGAGGAATTGATTTCATGTTACATCCAGAGGGTAGTGGTCAATAGCTCAATGTCCAGCTGACAAGTGATCAGTGACAAGTGGTATCCCTCAGGGGTCCATGCTGGGATCAGTACTGTTTAATATCTTCATCAATGATAAAGACAGTGGGATCAAGTGCACCCTCAGCAAGTTTGAAGATGACAAAACTGAGTGGGGCAGCTGACATGCCTGAGGGACAGGATGCTATCCAGCAGGACTTGGACAAATGGGCCCATGTGAACCTCTTATGTTTCAAAAAGGCTAAGTGCAAGGTCCTACACCAGGGCTGGGGCAATCCATGGTATCAATACAGGCTGAGGTATGAAGGGATTGAAAGCAGTCCTGTGGAGGACTTCAAGGTAATGGCGAGTGCAAAGCTGGACATAAGTCCATAATGTGTGAGTGCAGTCCAGAAAGCCAGCTGTACCCTGGGCTACATCAAAAGAAGCATGGCAGCAGGTCAAGAGAGGCAATTCTGCCCCTCTGCTCTGCTCTGCTCTAGTGAGACTGCTTCTGGAATGCTGGGTCCAGCACAGGAAAAACATGCAGCTGTTGAAGCAGGTAAAGGAGAGGGCCACAAAGATGATCGGAGGGCAGAGCAGGTCTCCTATGAGGACAGGCTGAGAGAGTTGATGTTGTTCAGCCTGGAGCAAGGAAGCCTCCGGGGAGACCTTACTGCAGACTTTCAGTACTTAAAGGGCTCCTATATGAAAGATGGGGACAGACTTTTTAGCAGGGCCTGCTGTGACAGGACAAGTGGTACCAGTTGTAAACTAAAAGAGGGTAGCTTCAGAGTAGATATAAGGAAGAATTTTTTTTTTTTTAAACGAGGCTGGTGAAATATTGGCACGGATTACCCAGAGAGGTGGTAGACACCCCATCCCTGGAAACATTCGAGGTCAAGTTGGACTGGCTCTGATCAACCTGCTCTAGTTGAAGATGCCCCTGCTCATTGCAGGGGAGGTTGGACTAGATGACCTATAATGGTCCCTTCCAACCCAAGCCATTCTATGATTCGATAATTTTATAGACTACCACTGTTATTCTGTCCACAATGTATTTATGTATATAATTTACAAAGTACTTTACAACTTAAATTTTACTCTGAGTTCTTAACTGCTTTAAAATTCTCCTGAGGTACTCTCCAAAATATCCTTTCCAGAGATACTAATATTAAGGCATTGGACTGAACACCTTACTTAAGGTTGTTTTATAGCAGAGCAGCAAAGTTTTGTAGAACAAGTGAGACTCAGAGACTGGTCAGAGAACATTCTCCTCCAAGTTCTTCAACAACCATGTGGCCACAACACCAGAAAACATTTTTCTCTTTGTTCATGATGGTTCTAAACCTCTGTAAAGAAACTTCAACAACACCCTCCCCACTGAAGCAGTGCTGTTGCTGTTGAGTGTAGCAATATCAAGATATTAAAAGAAAATTGTCAGATACACTTGGAAGCCAAAAGTCACAAGCAGGAAAAGAAAATACTTTACCATGCACATGAGACTGTTGGAAACTTTTTCCTGGTGCGAAGTGGAAATTTCCAGCCACCTGCAGGAGATAGCAATCTTTCATTAAAAGGTCTGAATCTATATAAACAGCAGTACTGGTAATTGGATTTTTAGACTTTTATTTAAATAAAATGTGCACCACGTAACTAATTCTCATAGGTGACAATGTTAGCTTACATTATCCTGAAAGAGGTATGAACTCCCCCTCTTCCTCACAGGCAGTCATGTGGAAAGCAATAATTCCATACTTACATTGGTTATAACTGTTCTTTGCGAATTATTTCAGTGGGTGTAAAAATAAACCAACCAACCCACCCACCCAAAAAAATATCAAAGACAAAGGTTGGTAACATTTCATCTTGGAATATGAAAGTAATACGGATATTAGGTGCCAATCCTCACTGACACTAGCAATCATACACACTCTCCCTTGGAAGATATGAATGTCCCAACCTCACGTGCTACATTACACACACGATGTCTGTGAAAAGCTGTTGCTTGTATTAACTGCAGGCTTGATGAGAATGTAGGTGTGCAAGATTCCTAGCACATAATGGCCCACAGAAATTTCCCCAGTGACACTTACCCTTGGATCCCTTCCACTTTTAGCATTCCCCTTTGAATTTCTCCTGCTCATCACACTTAGTGATAGAGGGTTCCCTAACTGTTTGGTACCCATGATGCTCAAATCACAGTGCCTGGATTCATGAGTAAAAGGTTTACTTTTCATAAATATAGAATGTGGTCTCCAGGAAGGGTACACAAAGATGTAAAAAAAAAAAAAAAAAATAGTGTGGATAAAAAAAAAAGTCACCCTGGGCCTGACTTCTAGAACGTACTTGAGTACATAGCCTAAGTGTCCAAGTGTTCTGGATTTGGTAACTGTAACTGCCCTGTCCTTTGGTAGGTTATCTGGTCTATCTCGTACTAGTTTGATACAACAGTTGGAAAAAACACCTCTGAGCATTTTCAGCTTTGACGACCAACTCCAATAGCCTTACTTCCACAGTTTTTCTGAAGAAAATAATGTTTAACTCTCTCCAACACTTCTGATGGCAAATTGATGGCTCCTGTTATGTCCAGCATCCACTGGTGGTTGGTTTTAAGGACAAGAGGACAAGTGGGACAATCTGACCTCAGAGAAACTGCCTCTCCTCTTCCAGAAACCTCAGCAGAAAGACTCGCTAGCTAGATGGTAGGAAAAGCTACCCTTCCCCAGTGTTCCGACGTGCTTCCTACCAGCCCACACAACAAAACAGAGAATTAGCCCCCTCCACACCACTCTTCTGGATTCTCGTGCTGAATCCACTGCTTCTCCTGATTCTCCTACTGAACAGGCACAAATATCTGGCTGAGCCCAGGGGTTATTACATTACACTCCTGTAAACACCTAAAGCTGGAAAAGGAGGGAACAACCCAAGTCTGCCTTTTCACTGTCATCACCATCATGCAGCATGTTCACAGGAAAACCCATCTCTCACCTTGTTGACCTCTAGGAAACCATACACTTGGCAGCCCTCGTTCTTCTGTTCTTGCATTTTTTGGCTAAACCCTTCCCTCTTGCACTGTTCTATGCTATCCGGGTTCTTGAAGGCCCATCCTCGCCGCCTGTATGCTTCTCTGACATCGTCACAAGTATTACAACATCTGCAAAAGCACAAAGCACCATCTTACCATTATTATTGCTATAACAAGATACTCCAGCTCAGGACTTGGATCCTTGGTGGATTTTTCTTCAGCAAAGCAATAAAGTAAATATCAGGAACTACACCTTAAAAAATGGCCTAATTCTCCAGCAGGAGCTTAAGCTTCTTCATGTATTTTTTGAGATTCTGGCATGAGGATACAAGCTGTTTGAATGCAGTGCTTGAGTCTGAAAAGGGCTCTCTCTGTCTGCCCATTTAGACAGCCACATCACTCCTTGGCAAAGAAGTCTGCTACAAAAGTAACATCAGTGTCCCACAGTTCTGAGCAGTTTGGAACCCATATGTACGAAGCATTTGCCTGTTTTTATTCCTTCTCTCCTCTGTTTTTAGGGCACAACTGTCAACATTGGAGGGAGGGTTAAGGGCAAACTTTCTTCATTGCTCTTCTACCTCTGGATAACATCTTGGTCACCGGAAAAAAAAACCAGTTTTTTTTTTCTTGGTTCCATGTTTTGCTGGACCCAAGACAAAGCTGAAGGCTGGAATCATGAATCCCTCAAGATGGAAACACCTCTGGGGAAGGACAGAATTTGGCAGATAAGACAAACCAGGTTATTACAAAGACAATAATAGCAAAGGATAGTCCAGAATTTATGTACTGACACAGCTCCATTCTTAAAAAAATTTGCAGGTAGGGTGAATGAGAAACACTGAATGACTTTCATTGTTTGTGTGATTGTCTGGTATTTGCTCCTGTAAAGATGCAAAGTCTTCAGCAGAAGAGAGAAGGCTAAGCCATAAACAGGTTTTGTTCCAAGACAGCTCATGTAATGGTGAAATACTTTACACGGTTTCCCTCTGGACACCAAATAACACCATAAAAGATTCCATTTGCCGAGGTACAATCTCTGTGCTACTGCAATAGCAGTGCAATTTGCACTGCCCTTTAACAGGCATGTAGACAAACTAGTCAACCTAACTCTGCATGCTCTTAGTAATTGTTAAGTGCAGCTTCCAAAGGCATACCCAAACCACAGCAGTTCTCATCATTCTCTGAACATGGCCCCAGGAGGATTTAATGGCACAGGTCTTTAACAGCACAGAGTTTGAAAAAAAAAAAAGCACACATACAACATAACTATTAATTCAAGTGCCAAGAAGATACATAAAGGTGTAAAGGTTACCTAATGTCCTCTGACTCTGCCCCGTAACAGCTCTCACAGCGATCAGCATCCAAAGAATTTGGATCAAACACCTTCTCTTCTTCTTTCCCCAGCTCTAAGACAAAAGCAAATTCCGTGATGAGGCATGTCTAGAAATGCTATCTTGTACTCCTGTTCTATGCACAATGAGTGTTTCACACAAATGCAACAGTTTTGTGTCAGAAGCTGCACATCCTGCACCCAAGCCCACCTGAAATGGTATGCATAGAGCCTGCTGAGGTGTAAAGTAAGACCAAGAAGCAGAGTAGCACTTGTGCTCTCAAGAACACCCTCCACAGAAAGGAATGGCTATCTGTAAGCCTTGCTGGAGTGCTGATCAGATGTTACTTGCATGAAGACTTTGTTAAAATAGTATAAAGTAGACCCAGTCAGTAAACTGTGACTGATACAGGATCTGTTACACAAACAAAATTTTAAATAGCACTCAAGTGCACTCAACAGCACATAGTGTATAATCCTGTCTCAAGACATGTAGGGAACACAGTCAAATATTACTGTGAAACAAGATCAGAGTTGGAGTAACCCAAGTGGAAAACTGACACCCAGTCCTCCAGGATGACAAAGCTAGCAAGGCACACAGGTTAACCTCTGCTCACTAGAAAACCCCCAAGGAACTCAGATCTTGCTGATACATGGAACTACACTATCTCCCTGAAAAGGTAAGAAGGAGATAATGTTTTGGAGAAGTCACGACAGTATCACTGTTAGATCGCAACAGTTTGCCAGAATCATCTGGTTTTTACTGAAGTACAATGATGAGTCATAACATGTAGAAAATGTAGAGGAGAGGTTTACATAGCCAAGAATCACTTACTATGAGTTGTAACTGATAAATCAACTGAAATATATTTATCAGGTATACATTAACACACGCAATGTGAATGTGGTAAGGTGCGAGTTTAGGCTTAAGAGTTGAGTCACTGTCGCCTTCTCTAGAGAGAGGCTTTTTCCTCTAACCAGGTCTTCCCATTTGCCAGCCCACTGTGATTTAAAGATCAAGTTTTGCCAGAGCAGTTGCTTGATTTCTAGTTGTAAAAGACTATTAACCCAGCAGCTTTATTGCTGAAATGCATCCATGAGTCCCTGTCATAATTTCAGACAGACTATGCAAAGATTTGCCTCGCAAAAGTACCAAGAGCAATAGGAATTTTCCTGATCTGCCAATTCAATACATTTGCACGCTATAAATCTAGAAGAGTTTGTGGTGTTTAAATGCTCCTCACCTGTAACTTGTTTCCCTGTATCTCGAAGGAGGCATACAGTGACAGATAAGACTATGAAAGCATGCCAAACAAGAAAGGCAAAAGAGCATCTTACCATGTCTGTCAGCCTCTGGAGTCACACGATTGCCAGCTTTATCTAATCGTTGTTTAAACAGATTGTGCTCTACATCCAGCTGCTGCTCTCCTGCTACATCCATGGCATCGATGCTCAAATCTGAAATCAGCAAGCAAAGAAAGTGGTCCATAATCACACATTTGTTATGGCCTGTGGCAGGCTGAGGAAGCATTCAACCAGTGAAAATACAGATTTTTTCAGCCACAGGGATTAGAATGTGCCATACTGGAAGAGTTTGTACAGCTGGGGCCAAGTGACATACAGGGAATAAAACACACATTGCAGCACCCTAAATGACCCTTCTAAATATGGGGTGAGGTTTGGTTTGGTGTATGAGGATTTTCCCACTGCCACAGAAAGCATTACCCGGAAAGGTAACGCACTTAAGGGGAAAAGAAAAACAAGCAAAAAAAACCCACCACAAACAAACCAAACCTCCTCAAAACCCCAAAACATTTAATAATTTTCAGAATTTAAGCTTAAAATTGGTTGAAAGTTGCCTCCTACCTCTATCCCCTCACCCTTCCCCCTTCAACAACAGCACATGTCTTTGTGGTCCCTCTTCACAAAAACAATGGAGAAGGTCTGTGATCTCAGCCTGGCTGACTTGCTGGCTACATGCTCTCTTAGAAGACTGACAGTTTCTCTCCACAAAACAGCAGAGGCTTCCAGTCTCTCAGGCCTTCCCACACCCTTTTAAATATGAAGAAGGCAAAGACCAATAATATCTTCAGTGATCAGAAGTAAGTCAGACTCACTACACTGAGAGCCCAATGCATTACCCAAACCAATCACAACAGAACAAGAGGCAGGGAAGATTAGTGGACAGACAGATAACATGCACAGCAGTAATACCCAGTAAGGCGTGCAAAATTTTCCATCACTTCATCCTGTACCTTTGTTTTGAATTCAGTTAAATGAGCTTATTAACACCCATTCGTATTTTAAACATTTTGGAGAAAGGTTATTGTATGGCATTTGCATTATAATCAGAATTTAAGTACAAAAAATAATGGAAAAGTTTTGCCTTGCCAAGTAACTTCCAAAGGAGATGAAGTATTTCAACAGCAAGACAGTCAAACCTTGAGTCCCAGGTAAACTCTGTGCCAGCCTTTTCAGTATTAGTGAGCTGTCTAACAAAGTGCAACACAACACAAAAATGTAAGTGGATTTATACCTTAGCCTCATTTATAACCTAGAAAAACAACTCTGCCTTGAGTGGAAGTGCTGGTTTAAGTGCCTAGCAGGCCTGGCTGGAATCACTGCATATGGTAACTGCAAGAGATCACAAACTCCTCCTATCTGTGACCCAGGCAGCAGTGCAGCACTTGGAAGCACTGATCACACCGAGCCTCTTGGATCCTCAGCAATGATGACAATTATTCCCAACATCCAGAAGTCTGACTCACAAGCACAAGGCATATGTGGAAAAATAACATCTAGATTGATCTTCAGTTTATCTCCCCTTGATTTGTCAACGTACAATTCCGGATGAACCTAGGAACAAAGCAAAAACAGAGTCCTGTTTCCATTAGAAACAAATCAAAAGGCCTTTTTCCCTCAACTGCTCTGTCTCAGGAGATGATTTTTAGGACACATTATTTATGAGGCACCTGAGCTGTACCCTACCACACCTTCCACAGTAGTTAAGCGCCTGCTGTTTGGAACGCTTTTAGGAAAACTTAATTCAGAAACATTAGCATTTGGGGTGGGGCTGGGGTGCTCCCATGCTTGCTCTTTGGATTGCCTGTTTGTATGCAGCAGACACACCAAGATTTTGAAACGCTCTCCTGCAGCTCTTGGGGCAGGGTA
Organism: Merops nubicus; assembly: GCF_000691845.1. Classification (NCBI taxonomy): domain Eukaryota; kingdom Metazoa; phylum Chordata; class Aves; order Coraciiformes; family Meropidae; genus Merops; species Merops nubicus. Next base: position 143 of record NW_008613306.1, on the reverse strand, counting down.
ATCCGCTCTTACCAGACAAGTCAAGGGAAAGAAAATGCCCCAAACACATCTGCGGCGGGGGAAGCTGCTGTGCGGGCAGGCCGCGGGAGGCGGGGATGAAGAGGCACAGCAGGCCGCACCGGGCCGCGGGGCCCCTTCTCCAC
>NW_008613305.1:0-31284 GCF_000691845.1 Merops nubicus | reverse complement strand
CGCAGAGGCCTGTGGCCCGCGGGGGACCTCGCGCCGTGCGACGCCTCAAATGTTACCTACCGAAAGCCTCGCAGGAGAAGAATTTGGTCACTTTTTGTGAAGTGTTGCCTTTTAAAATGCCTGGAATAAACCCTCCATTCTCTGTGTGAAAGGATGGAAGATTACCCATTCCCTACGTATGTGTTCCAGGAGCAGGAACGTGAAGCTTTTGCACTTCTCTCTAATTTTGTTTGGTGGACACACATCTGTACTGCAGAGCAGCTATTGGTTGATTTGTCAGAGCTACAGAATTCTTCTGCTGAATTACTGTGGCAAACATTTATGTGTAAGAATTGAGTTGCTCTTTTGACCGAGACTGGATATCCTGAAGCTCCTGCTCTTCTTTTGCTTTGATATCTTGGTAGGCCTGCATTTTGCTTGCATCCTTTAAGTAGGCCCAGTTAGAAGACAGTATCATGAGGAAGTGGATCTGGAAGAGAAGGGTGAGCATGATGGCTAGTGAGCATGTCAAGAGGCAAAGCAAGCTGCTAGTCCGATTAATAGATGCTCTTTAAAATAACGACCAAAAAAAAAAAAAGTTACTCTACGTTAATAAGCATTCTGTTATTAAAACAAGCACGGAGCCTATTTTCAAAGATCTCTAGAATTTGGCATGCTAACATTTCAGTCGGTTATTCACAGTTTAGAGGAAGTTAGTGTTACAGTGATACAACGAGCTACAGAGTTGTACAGATCAATTAAAATGCAGCATGGGGGGGAAGTGGGAAAAAAGTCTTGTCCGTGGCGGCTGATGCAGTCTGTAAGCTACGAGGTGCTCAGAAGAACTGCTTCCTAAGGCTGTGGTGCTTATGCACATCCAGGCCCAGATCCTGGTTATTCTTTTCCCCCAACAAGCAGATGAGAATTCCACCCTCCCCCTGGAAAAAGCCTGAAACTGTAAACAGTTTTATTTACGTGAACAAGGCTACAGTAACACTGAAAAATTAGACAACAAAACGTGAGTCCAAAACTAAGCAAAAGCATGCAATTTTTGGGTTAAGGAGTCTTAATCTTGTATTTTTCTAACTACATTTTAAACTTCCATTGTCCAACCTCAGCTGAAGAGTTTTATGCCACATGTAGCAACTGGTTCTTTTTTGTAAAATTTATTATTATCATTATCACTGTGTAGATTTTTCCTAGTTTGTGCATTCGTCTCTTCCCAGACTCTTTCCACCATCCTTCACACAAGAAATCTACCTCTGAAAACACTGATTCAGGTCTCCCGTTTTCACCCCAACAGTGTAAGAAGGTCTCCATGACCTCTGCATGGTTTTGCTTCCCGTGCAGTCATACTTACAGTTCTGAGATCTGGCTACTGAGGAATCAGTTACTAAAGTGCAAGCCGTAGGAGAACAGGCACCATTTATCTATACACTGTTTCTTACCTAGTCCAGGGTCCAAAAGAAAGAATGTGATTGTTTTACGCAGAGCTAAGACAAGGAAATATTTCCTTCCAGAGAAAGCATGATTTGGCAATTGCTTAAAAATTAAGTAAAAGAAAAGAATCTTTCTTTACCATCCGTGCAGTGGAAATAGAAGCCAACGAATTCATAATACCCGGGCTTCTGATTTCTGCCCAGAGACCAGCACGACTTTCCCATTCCTCCTCCTCTTTTGTATCGTTTGTATTTCGTACGTGCGGGGGCGTTGTGTTTGGTGTTCAGGATGAAGAATAAACAGATAATTCTAACCCTGAACTGCTCCAGTGTTTGTTTTAGAGATGTCTGTTCGAAAGCAAACGGAGACTTGAAATGGAAACCTCCCATCCTCAGAAGGATGATTCATAAACACCCCTACAGTAACTGAATCCTCTCGCCATGAAAAAATAGCCAGATCTCATCCACATCATAGTTCATATACAAGCAGCCATTTTATTAATCTGATCAGCTAAATGATGCTTTACTGAAGCTATTTACAATTACTGTAACAAAATTCAGAAAGCTAGACTTTTAGCCTAGGGTGTCAGTGGTATCTCAAGCTACGCAATGCAGCTCTTTACTGGGCTTATACAATTTAGAATTTAGTGCAGCAATCTTCCCGACTCTTAAACTTCAAAACAGCATAGTTATATGTAGTAGCCATCATGTAGATCAGCTGGTGGAAGAGAACAAAACAAGGAGAGTAAGATACAGCAAGGTGACGGCTCAAGCCCACTTGGGCAACTGTTGATACTTTTACAACAGACGTTATCCTGAGCTTCTTCCAGGGTGAAGATGCAAGGGAGGCAACTTGCTGCCCACCCAGAGGGGAGAACCTACCCACAGGCTGCCTAAGGGTAGTTCAGCACCAAATCCTGAGTATTGCACCTGGATTTGGCTGACGTGTGGTCAGAAGCTGGCAGCTAGAGGAAGTGTTACGTCATATAAGTTAAGTCATCTTCTTAACATCCCTTGGAATTTCCAGCTGCTGCCTGTAATGGGCATTGCAGAACTGGACTAGTCAAACTGCCCGAGTCCAGACAAAAAAACCCAAGAGGTAACAAGCGGTTGAGCAAAACCAACTACAAATATGAAAAGAAATAGTGGACATAAAACCAGAAGTAGTGAAGAGAAGTAGGATTTTCAAAGGCCGTGCAAAGAATTTTTTTCTAAAGGTGGGGAAGGTGGGTTAAGATGACTTCTTAAAGCAAAAGTTTGGGACCTGCTGACTTGTAATGACCAAACTGTAGTAGCAAATAGCGGCAATTACTGTTCCGCCCTCCATCATATCTACTTTCACTGTTTTTAAGATACACAAATTTTTATCTAAAAGCATCTTAAGCCTGAAAGGAACACATCACAATAAAACAACAAAAAAATGCTACCCACCAATGCTATGACAGTGGCACCAGCTCCAGCACAAGCCACAATGAAGAGGTGGTACGACATGTAGAACTAGAGGAAAAAAACATGTTAAAAACATTGAAGTAATTTGGGATAGTATAAAATGCATTTCAGCTGTTCGAGAGAGTCAGGATAATAAAACCACTTTTGTAGCAAGATATTCAAAGCTTTAGAAAATAAAAAATAATTTTAATTTTCTGGATGACTTAACCCAGAGTAATTTCACCATTGTGTTTACATCAATCTCTCTATACTGTTAGTGGTTTTCCCCAGAAACTTTCATCAAGTTATTTATTACATGGAGCTCAAGCGGCTCGGAGGCCAAAGCTGCACACGGGTTGTGTGTTTGTACCTCATTCGTGTTGCAGATGTTCTCTAAAATCGGGCCACAGGCTTTGCCAGGTACAGCAGTCCAAGGGATAATACCTGAAACACCAGAGCAAAAGAAACCACTAGTGTTAGGCACCAACACACGCTTCTGTTCCTCTCCTCACCCTTCCCACCCACTTGCCAGTTGTGTTCCCGTTCTGGGCACCCGCCCATTGACCAGCACGGCTTTGAGCTGGCAGGAGGAATCCAAACAACTCACTCAAGTTGTGCTTTCTCCTTTTACTGAGGCTGGCTGCCAAGGCATGTTCTCAGATGTGGTTTTCCCATATGGCAGCCAAATGGTTGGTTGGGTTTTTGCTCTTCGGGTCCAGTCACATGCTGCCTACTCCCCCACTCTGCGCTGAACGGGATAATCTGCCTCTCAGAGGTACTTGGCACCTTTCAGGATAGTGCCTACTTACTAGCTTAACTTCTGCTTGAACAAGGAACCCCTGTAGAGGAGTGTGCATATGGAGCTAGAAGGAAGAATTATGGAAGGATTCCTTCTGGTGTAGTTCCAATAGATAAAAAAGCATTAAGTGAACAATGCTACCAGAAAATGTGGTCTGCCATATCTCCAGGACTCCCAGTTACTTTCTTACACAACTGAAAAATCTGAAAAGTCAATTGGATCTAGAAGGTTTAAAATAACGTAAACTTTTAGGGCCATAACAGATGTAAAGCTTAAGCAAAAGCCATTTGAAACAGGAGAAGACCAGTTTGTCTTCCTGCTACAACCTGCATTTCAAACTTGGCTGGTTGGAATTAGCAGCTCTGTAAGAGGCAGGTCACTGAAATTATGGTTTCAAAAAGGTTTTGTAGGATTTACTTTAAAGCCATCTTCTACTCTGCAACTGCAATAGACACTTGAAGCCTTTTAGCTACCCAAAAATATGAAGACAGTTCAGTGACACAAGTTGCCTGTTAAGGAGCTGCTCCATTGCATCAGTCATTGAAACCCAAATTATTTTACTGATCAGAGGAACAGCACAGTCCCACACGGCACTCGTACAGCTGCAGAACAACCAGGAGAAGCAGAAAGGTGGAGGAGGACATCTGCTCCCCACGCTTTGCTGTTGAAGGAGAAGTCTTCCCAGCCTCTTGCTGTCAGTTGCTAAAACAGGACGCAAACATTTAGATGATTTGGGACCTCTTGCTTTTAAATTAAGTGTATCTTATCTTCCCCTGCTGGACATGCAGCCCGGATAGGAAAGCCAATCCAAGCTTTCTTACTTTTCCAACTCTGAATCCTTATTCTCAGTTTTGAATTACTTAGTCTGGAGAGAGAAACATTCCTAGAAAATGTTAGCTAAAATGAAGCCAAAAGTAACAGTGGCAAAACTTCTGCACAAGGGAAGCTGAAAAGATTAACTCCAGGAAAATCTCACCTTCAAGGAAAGAACTACTTGAAAGCCTGACCCTATTTTAAGCTATGGTCCCACTCCTCTGCTACCTGCACCCCCCTCGGATTTCTGTGTCATCAGAAAGCAGAAACCATTAATTAATTAATATTTTAGGCAGAATCGTGATGGCAGGTTTTTGGTCTTTTAACAGAAGGTAATCGTTAGAGCAAGGTTCAGGTGTTAACCTCATATTTAAATGTAAAAGCAGCTTTTTGAAAGCAAAGACTATATGCATAAGGGTTCAAAAACCAGAACATGGTTATCTGTTTCTCAGTGCTGTTTCTAAGCATTTTATTTTGAGGCTGATCTATTTTTAAACCTAATATTACAGTATTGGAAACCTCTACAAAATCATTTCAGATAAATGACTTGCCAGCTCAGTCAAATTGATTGCATCTGGGAAGACATCAGTGTAATCTGAATTAATTAGGAAAGTAATGGCATATTCAGAGATAGAAGGTGCTTTTGCATTTGGTGCTACTTTGATAAGGCTGAGGCACAAACTACTGAAGGCAGACCAAGGAGGAAGGATGAAGCACTGAATCAGGGTGAAAACGCGTACCGTACTGCCTGATGTCCACGCAGATCTGCTCCCCTGGAACCGTCACGTTGGTCTGGAGAGATTTGAGGACTTCGCAAGTTGACCATATGTTATAGAACATAAAGACAGGCACAGCAGAGAAGCCAAAGACCCCAAGCCAGGCCACTCCAAGCACATAGGTGAGGAAAACAAACTGGGCAGAGAGAACACAAGCACTTCACATTTATTCCTTGAAAAGGGTACTTGAAATTTTCTTAAAAATGCTTAAAAATAATCTTTAAGCATGCTTTCAGAAATCAAGTAAGAAAACATTTGATTTCCGAGCACAAATAAAATCAGTATTCTCATTCCTTACAAATATGTTGGTAGTTTAAGTGCTACTGAGAAACTAATTCAGGCATTTCCTTTTTCATCAGCCTGCTTGAGTAAGCAGCTTGCCTCCTGAAAGAGCAGCCCATTCATTTCTCAAGATTCTTAGCTAAGCAGGGATGCTGGTTGTAGGGTAGAATCAATAAAATTCCAGCAAAAATCAATTTAAAGAGTTTTTTTAATTAACTGTAACAAACTAGCATTACTACACAACTTGCAAATCAAAACAATAGAGCGAATCAATGCTCACAGAGCTCTCCCATCCTCCCTGATTTATTGAAATCAATTTTGAATGTAATATTTGCGAATATCAGTTTTTGAAAACATACCACAACCATTCCAGCAGATGAGGATTCACTTATCTAATACACATTGCCAAGAAGAAAATCAGTCACCTTAGAGAATCATGGATTTTCCATTGAAATTTCCTGGCTTGGTTTTGCTCTTTTTTTTAAAAAAAACCAAACAACTACTATTTTGTGCATTTTCTTTGGTACGATTATAAAGTATGGCACTCATTGCTTTGGAGATCTCCAGCTTCCTCCTCCCCCTGGACTTCTTCCCTTTTCCCTCTTCTTCTAAGTTTTATGGTGAAACAGTAGCTCTGGCATCAGTTCCTAGCTCCCTCCTCCTGGTGAGACTAGGATTTGGATCCTACCTGGAAAGCGGGGGAACAGTGTTCCATCCTGTGTGTTCCCTTTCCACTGCCACAACTGTAGGTGGATTGGAAAGGCTTTACTGCCCCTAAAGCACTGGTGCTGCACGACCTCACTTGAAACGCGTGTGCCAGAGAAGAGCAAGGATGGGAAAGGCTCCGAGGGTGAGGCTGTCTCAGCCTGGCCCAGGGCACATGGACTGAACTCATGCTGCAGCAGTGGAAGTCTGTGTCCTCACAGGTTTTTGTTGAACGGCTGAACACCACCACCACGTCCCACAGCAAAGGGTGAGCAAAGGTCAGGTTCTACAGTCAGCAAAGGTGGGGCACATGGGGAGGCAGAAGTGCAAAACTAAGGCCCAGAGAAACCCCAGCTAGCCTTTAATTTATACACAACCGAACTGAAATACCCTGTTTTGTATTAGTGCTGTACACCAGATCTGTATGTTTTAGAGGAGGATTGAGATTTCTCTCTTTGGATTTTGGTAAGGGCCAAGTGGACCCGTTTAAAGGATTTCTAGAGGTGCACTATACATAAAATGTGTTTGTGTACATGGACATGGAAAAGTGCACAAGAGGAAGTACACAAAGCATTTAGCTCCTCAAATAGACAGGAAAACCACACTCACTCTCACGTTTAATGTGATAACTGTGGGAAATGGCTATTCTGCATTACCACAGCCAACACAAATAATTTAGGGAAGTTGCAAGTCTGTCTTCTCTTAATAACCTTATTCAAGATGGAAGCGACTGCCTTCCAGGACATTGCTTGGTAATGTAACAGAGGAAGCAGTAAATAAGCTCCTGCTTAGAGAGGCAAAAAAAATCCCTGCATATCCAAAAGCTCGTTGTCCATACCAGGTGCAGCCACTAGTCTGTTAAGACATGAGATCTGCCCACAAAACTGGTTTTAATCCTAGTGTCTTAAGCAGCTCTACCACTACAGAGCAGCATACAGGCATTTTTACGCCATGGCTGTCACCACTAAACACTGGTGTGTCTTACCAGAGCTCCAAGCCATTGCTCAGCTGCTAAGTTCTCTCCTTCACTGGGTAGACAAATATGGGCAAACAGGAAAACACATTTCTGTCATCTTTCCATCTATCAGACTGGTATTTGTACAAGCAGCTGACAATCATCTGCCTGCAATACTCAGCTGCACAAGCAATTGTCTGTCCTAAGAGATGCACATACAAAATACAGCAGAAACAAACACGTATCTCTGGAAAACACTGCTTTAGAACTAATTTTGCTCCGCAGTGAACATCACACTTACTATAAAAAAAGCAAGCAAATAGCTTCTTAATTGGTAAATGATTTGGTGTCTTATTTTGATTAGCTCTAGAAAAATTCATTAAGTACCCAACAGCAGAGTGGAAAATTGTTAGCCCTCTTGAAGACAAAGATTCATCTCTTTTGTATTTAACCAGCTGAAAGTACATATTTTTTAACTACAGGACATAGACTGTATATTAAAATGCAACAGTCACATCAAAAGCCTCTTCTCCTGTCACCCACACTTTCCCGTGGGCGATCTGTCATACTGCTTAGCTTCCTCCATAACTATGAGCTTTGGATTCAGATTTTCAGAAATGGCTTTGAAATCCTGTCTCAGAAACACAGTTATGTTTATGTTCTTGCAGAGTGCACCCTAAGGGGCAATGTGGGTGAGACTCTGAAGTTTTATTTTTAGTTAAACTTCGTTTAAAATTTTGTTCTAATACAGAAGTACACTGAAGGGAGGACGGCTTGTAACGCTAAGGCTTGAAGTGTTTCAGCATTGAGAAAAAGACTCACTATTAGATCTGTGTGCCTCCTGCCACCTGCAAAAGCACGACAGCAGTATTTGACTGGAGTGCAAGGCTGTTGGGAAGCTTCATTCATTACTGTTTCTCTGAAGGAGCTGGACACCCTCACGCAGAACTGACTATGGAAGTCAGAGGCCTTGCAGTTTGCTGTTTAACTAGCTCTGCAAACCACAACCATCTTACAGCCTGCCTTTAAGCCTCACCAACATGTTCCATGTTTAAGAGCACAAATTTCATTTTGGCTCGCATGGAGTGTTTTAAAATTAGTGCTCTCCATCAACTTAGTTTAGACCATTGGGTCCAGCTTTATGACATGGGAGGCCACGGCAGCACCTCAGCAGTCCATCTGCAGAATTTGGTTTTGACCAAGCATCCTCAAAGTTCAAAGAAGGACCAGCAGCAGAGATTGACTCTGACCACTCACATGGAGTTAAACAACGGAGGCAGGAACATACTGTTGCTCAGACCCACAGAAGTCAAACCAAGCCCAACAGGTTTGAGCAAGCAAGGTTTTTAACTGTTCCTCTTTCTGATGCTACTCACCATTCCACTGATGCAGCGGCCACAGGCTGTTGTTTTGAACTCTCCGTGCAGCTCCTTCACAGCACTTGTTGTATAAAAGCCTTCTGCCAAAAGGATTATTCCGTACAGGAAGAAAAAGGATGCGATGCCATAAATTACATACTGCATTAGCTGTATTCTGAAGTGAAAGGAAAAAAGATATAATTTGATTTCAGTTCTATAAAACCAAAGTCAGTCCTTCTGAATCATAACTGGTATGAGGTAACTCCTTTTCTAGAAATACAGTTCAAGGCTCCTTAATGCTTTTTAAGCAAGCAGGCTGCGGGAGAGGTCGCCATGGCTACCCCACTTCTACAGGTAAGCAATACTGATGGGCACCAGGCTTGCACCTGCTGGAGCACCCCATCTCTGTGCTGCAGTTCTCACACTGACTGGTATTAGCCACCAGCCTGAAGCTACCATTTCGTGCCTCCACTATGGAGATTTTCTTCTTGTTATTGATCCTTTACTGTGAGGGTGGTGAGACATTGGAACAGGTTTCCCAGAGAGGCTGTGGATGCCTCACCCCTGGAGGTGTTCAAGGCCAGGCTGGATAGGGTTTTGAGCAACCTGATCTAGCGAAAGATGTCCCTGCCCATGACAGGGAGGGTTGGAACTAGATGACCTTTAAGGTCCCTTCCAATCCAAACCGTTCCATGATTCTATAATCCTGACACCTAACTCTGGAACGTCTGACAGGGACAACACAGGGCTTTGAACTGGCAAAGGCTGGAGCTGAACCAGTGGCTGAACTACCAGGTTCCCTGACGACTCCTTTGGTTAGTGAAAGGAACCAGCTTCTGAAATTCACCATTTCCATCTGTAAAATCCAGTTAATGTATGTTTGAGAAAAATCTGTAAATTCAGTGATACTTGTCTGATACAAAACTCAGAAAGTATGTAATGACTTCTCCTGAGGAGAAATGGTTTGCTCTACAGCCTAGTAGGGTAATTCCAAGCGAGCAGGTAGTTTCAGTGCCTTAAATCATGACAGTGTTGAGTTCCCCAAAGCGTAATTAATTTTTAACAACTGAAAGAAATATTTAGGAAATGCTTCCATTTGAGGTACTATACAGCTATCCAGAGGAAGAACATCTCAGGACAGGTGGTACGAGCACTTCCCTTGGATACTGTTTGAGAAAGTTCTTCACAGAATCACAGAACGTTAGGGGTTGGAAGAGACTTCCAGAGATCATTGAGTCCAACCCCCCTGCCAGAGCAGGACCATCTAGTCTAGGGCAGATCACATAGGAATGTGTCCAGATAGGTCTTAAAAGTCTCCAAGGAAGGAGACTCCACAAACTCTTGTTCAAGTGCTCTGGAAGCCTTACAGTAAAGAAGTTCTTCCTCATGTTGAGGTGGAACTTCCTGTGCTCCAGCTTGTGTCCAGTGCCCATGTTCTTGATTGCTTAAAAATCTGCCACCTGCAATGACACTCTTCTGGTATTTTTATTCTGGCTAGGATAGGTAAAGAGAATTAATAATTTCTAAATATTATCAGTCAGATTCTGTATCTGAAGTTAATTGTTTTGGAGGACCAAAATGCCAGACCTTCCATACAATGCCTCTTCAGGTCTCCAAAAGCCATACTTGGTTATTAGCACAACTTCTCCAGAATTTATGCCTCCTTAAAAGAAACTTGATCATTGGGTTGGTTATTTTGGATGAAGCTATTTGCAGAACAGAGAGGTTAATTTTCTCCATCCATACTGCCAGTTTTATAATGATGAATATATTTTTCCTCAGATGTTTTTTTTCAATTTTTACCACTCTCGACTAAATAGCTGCTAGCACAGATCTCTCTCCAAGGAGCATCTGCATGTTTTAGCTTAATTTAAAAAAAAATAAAAATTGATGACTACCATTTATATAGTTTTGTGTTATCCAGACAGATAGCACAGCCCTTGTATCAAATTAGGGTATTGCTCATTTAAAATTATATGTGGGAAGTGTTTTGTTTGTTTTCCAACCTAATCAAAAATAACATGATAAATCTGTTGCACCTGTGCTGTAAAGTATGAAAAAATTAAGTCAGGATATGGAAGAGTACAGAAGAATTCATTTCACCATCATTAACAGTCTAAAAGAGACTTAATGCATGTTACCAGAAATTAGTAATGTAACACCTGGTTAAAAAAAAAAAAAAAAAAAAAAATCTACTCCAAAGGGAGCCTCACTAGTATATTTTTCGTTTATTTTATGTCTCTGTGGCCTTAAATTATTTGGCCTTTTCTAGCACCACTTCTCCCTTGCCTTTCTTGTTAGGCCTGGGCAGAGTCCAAGACCTCAGCTGCTTTGGTACGAATTATGCATTTCCCCAGCTGCTGATGCTGACTTGACAAGAAACATGGTCAACAACTCTCCAAAATTTAAAACTTGCTGCCTCTTATGGAAATTTCTTCTGTTTTGCTCAGAGGAAGACTGATACAAGAACGGAGTGTTTGTTACTTAGTTGTTGAAGAAAAGCTGCTTGCAGTTTTTTGCTAAATTTTGTTGCTAACTGCGTGAGGGGAGACCTTATAGCTCTCTACAACTACCAGAAAGGAGGTCGTAGTGAGGTGGGTGTTGGTCTCTTCTCGCAGGTTACTGGAGATAGGATAAGAAGAAATGGGTTTAAGTTGCACCAGGGGAGGTTTCAATTGGATATTAGGAAGAATTTCCTTACTGAGAGAGTGGTGAGGCATTGGAACAGGCTGCCCAGGGAGGTGGTAAAGCCACCATCCCTAGAGGTGTTTAAAAATGTGTAGATGTGGCACTTGGGGACATGGTTTAATGGTCATGGTAGTGTTGGGTGATGGTTGGACTTGATGATCTTAGAGGTCTTCTCCAGCCTTAATGATTCGATGGTCCTCATGGCTCATGCACTGGAGCTGGGGATGCAGGGCCCACCTGCAGCTGGGGTGTGAGGGTGGGCAGCACCGGGGTGGGGGACCTCGGCAGGGTGTAGAGCCAGAGTCATGTGGTAGGTCTGGGCACAGAGGGTCCTGGCAAGGGGGGGATCCCCTGACACAGTGCTGTAGGACTGAGGGAAGTGAACCCCCGGGGATGGGAAGGGGTCAGTTGTGCCTGCTAACTGGCAGGTCTGTGTCCACAAGGATAGAAAGGGATTTTTCAGTGCCTCAGAAAAGAAAAAGGCAAAAAGGAGAGTTAAGTGTGTTGCGTTGGAGCCTGACAGCGCAGGTCGGGGACCTCTCCAGGGGCCAGCCCCACGCTTCGCTGCGGCCGGGGCTGGGGGGGCGGCCGAGCCCAGGCCCACTCAGCGTCCGACGCCAAGCCCTCGTGAATGGCAGCTCGAGCACACAACCACACAAAAGCCTTTGCAAAGCCTGGCGGTCCAGCTGGAGAGGCCACATCAGGCCCAGGATGTTCAGACCACCAGCCCAGAGCCCAGGACCTGCACATCCCTCAGCGTCGAGGAGAACGAGCAGCTCATGCTGGTGGCACTGGTGCAGAGCGCGGGCCCTGACACAAGCCTCCAGGCCTTCCTCTGGTGTCACTAGAAGCCCTAGGATACAGTTGACTTGCTGGGCTGCAAGTGCACGTTGCTGGCTCACATCCAATATTTTTTTATCCACCAGTGCCCTCGGGTCCTTCCGCACCAGGCTGTTCTCAATCCCTTCATCCCCCAGCCTGTACTGATACAGGAGGTTGCCCTGACCCAGATGCAGGACCTTGCACTTGGCCTTGTTGAACCTCATGAGGTTCGCAGGGGCCTAATCCTCAAAGCTACTGAGGTCCCTTTGGATGGCATCTCTTCCGTCAAGTGAACTAACTTCACCACTCAGCGTGGCGTCATCTGCAAACCTGCTGAGCGTGCAGTTGATCCCACTGTCTATGGCACTGATAAAGATACTAAATAGTATTGGTCCCAATGTAAACAGGTTAAGCAGGACACATACTTGGGTTCTTTGCATGTGAACACCAAAAAACCCGAGTGCTGCTGGATAAACAAGCAACCTAACCCTCACAGACGGAGACTGAGGTCTGCATCCATCTCTACACCTTTAGCATGAGGGCGTTACGAGCAATAATGGAAATGGGAGGCATACTTACACTTCACTCAGCAAAGCATGGTCGCTGACAGTCGTGGAGAAGTGCTGCTCGAGGATAGACACGGTCCCTGTGAGCGCCACGTGGCCGCAGCCACAGAACAATGCTACCCCCGAGAAGCAGAGAATGGTTGCCACGAGCGAAGCATATGGCACTCCTCCTAGGCACTTAATGCAACATTCAAAGCAACCTAAGCAAAAGAGAGAAAGCAAAAGAAACGTTATGAGCAAAATGCAAATGATGAGGAAAAACATATCTGTCCTCCACCTGGTAAAAGCCACAGGGAGTAAAAGGCTCAGGCACTGACATGCTAAGCAAAAATCTATAGGTGGTGCAAGACAGCGTCACCCTCTAAAGCAGTGACCTACAGATCTATTGGTATGGACTCAAAGCCCAGAAAGTGGGCTGAGTGCTCCTAACTTTATAGGATCAAGAGGAGATCGATGAGACAGGCTATGAAATGGAAAAAGAAAAAAACCCATCACTTGTCTGAAGTGATCCACTGCGATTCAGTTGCTCACATAGAAGTCACCACATTTCAGCGTTACCAAGGGCAGAGACATCAGCTCTGCTGGCACCATCCAGGAAGCCAGAGACGCAGATATTCAAGACAATGGAGCCTTTTGGAAAAGTAGGAGATACTTTGCACTTTCATTGGAGGAGGAACACGTTTGGTTCTGAAAAAAATAACATTCTCCCATGGCTCCCAAATACCTTTTTATATAAATCCATAAGAGGTTATAGGGATAGAAATATTTTAACAGCCAAAAAACAGAATGGAGGCCAAAGAGTCGCAGTTTTTATCGAGAGCAATAGATGAAGCTGTATTACACCAACAATACAATTCCAGCTTTACGGGATATACCAGCTTTACAGTGATCCCTGAATACAGTTGCCATGAGCATAACTGTAGTTTTAATGAAATGTATCATTTAAGCAGCCTGAGGAACAAAACACCCCCCCCCAGAACTGCTGTTCTACAAACACGGTAACAAGGAGGTTGCAGTTGAATTTCCAGGTTCCTTCCAACCACGTGGCCTGGAAACCTATCTGCCTGTAGAGCTGGGAGATGTAAATGGGAAACAAACAGAGCTTTTAACTGCGCTATAATGGCAATGGCAATCCATACCAATTCATTACTTCAGGGTGATGGCATTAAGCTGTCTCCATTAACGTGCATTTCATACAACTGCACAAAACACAGGCCGTTTAGACAACGCTTAATGGAGCGACCAGCGCTGCACGTCACAGGGATGGCTCCCGAAGCTCCTGCTGCTGTGTGAAGCTGCTAAAGGGACAAGGCATTTGAAGGCTGGGAGACAGCTGGCGAACACATACATCGTATCACATCTGCCCGCCCCAAAAATTCCTCATAAAGATCAGCAAGTCTCCATTCACCACACGAAGCAAGTTTATTTTTATCCTCCTTCCTTCCCCACTAATGAAAGAGTTACAGAGCAGACACTTCTGCGAAGTGCTGGGGAATAATATGCATCTGATAATTGAAAGCTTTCCCATCTCATGAGTGGGAGACTCTTCTTTCAGAGAGTCACTAGCAAGTGGCCTCGTCAGGCTTAAGCAGCTACCATCACCAAAATGATTACCAAATGCCACTTTGCTAACTGACTTAATCGTAGAGAAACAAAGCCTGGGAAGCTTTCATAGTCAAGCCCACAGCTGGAGTCCCCTCAACAGGAACTATCTTCCCAACAAAAGCACTGCCTAGTGAACAAACAGCAGCTTAGCAGTGACAGGGCAGACAAAATCCAAATGAGTGCTGTCAGAGGAAATCATCTCTAGTTTTCATCTTATCACAGAGGTCCAGAGTCAAGCTCAGGCACCAGACCTTGCAGAACGATCCTCTGCTTTGGGAAATCTGTCTGAAGGGAGGTCACAAGCCACATGTCAGATGCAACAGCAGTCATACACGTGAGGCTGGCTTGCCTCTGCAGCATCTGCTCCTGGGTCAGGCCCAAACCTCTGAGAGTTAATCCAAGAAATGCTTGTACCTAGCGCAGGATTAGCAGTGAGGGATTATCCAAGAGTAACCACACTCTGATCCAGCAAGCAACACACGAGTGGCCGCAACCCAGCACAAAACAAACAGCCTTTCAGGCCACACTCTGAAAGGAGAAGGTGACTAAACACTAGATCATCGCTTGGTGTAGAGGAGGTTAATCACCTAATCATGCAGATCCACGGATTGCTTTGCAGAAGGATGCCATCCAAGACAGGAAATAAAAACAGGTGGAAGCAAAGCCATGGGACTGACAAAGTCCAAAAAAAAAGCTGCTGGTTTCAGAAAATGGGAGCAGCCTCCTTGACAAAAGTAAAAACTGGTATAGACCCAGGATTGATGATTAACATGCCCCAGCTAGGTACTTGTCCTCTCCGTACCCTACACTCAGCTCTTCAGTCCACTGGCAGAATCACAGAATCACTATGGAAAGGACCTCTAGGATCATTGAGTCCAATCTCCAAGGATCATTGAGTCCAATCTCCAAGGATCATTGAGTCCCAACATCTCCCTAACCATTAGACCATAGCCTCAAGTGCTACATCTACTTGTTTTTTAAACACCTCCATGGATGGTGACTTCACCACATCCCTGGGCAGCGCACTGCGGTGCCTAATCACTCTCTCAGTACAGAATTTCTTCCTAATCTCCAATGAAAACCTTCCCTGATGCAACTTGAGGCTATTTCCTCTCATCCTATCATTAGTAATGTGGGAGAAGAGATCAACACCTGCCTCACTACAACCTCCTTTTAGGTAGCTGTAGAGAGCAATAAGGTCACCTCTCACACTCCTCTAGACTAAACAATGCCAGTTGCCTCAGCTGGCCTTCATAAGGCATGTTTTCCAGACCTCTCACCATCACCAGAACATCCACCCTGAAGAGTCTGTTGGATTCCTTACTCCAACACACGACAGGATCTGCAGGCACTGTCAGACCGTGGAACAGAGGCTGACAGTGGCAAACCCCCTCCCAACGGCTGGCAGCAGCACACAGCATCTTTGTGGCCACTCTCTTTAGGTCTTCCCCTACAGCCCAAGTAGAACGGCATCAGAATATCTGGGTGGCCTTTTTTATTTAGTTTATCAGTGCAGACCACAGCCAAGGGACACCCTAAAAGGTGTCTAAGGCAGCCACACTATTTTGAGCAAGGCAAAGAAAACTGCCCAAGTGTGGAACTGCAGAAGCTACCTGCCCTGGCAGCAAGACGGAAGCAGGGCGCAGAGGGACCGCGGTCCACAGGGGAAGGGCACGCTGCCAGCCTGCACGTGCAGGAAGCACCCCAAAGCAGTGTCCAGGAGCCAGCATCCGTCTGTACGCAGCCATTCTGCCCCCAAACTGACAGCAGAGCTGCACAGCCTCCTGCCAGAGGGTAAGTAACTGCAGGGCACAATCTCATCCCTGCGCTGGGGCTGCCAGACGCCCCGCAGGTCCCACTGTGAACACTCTTTATGAGCAGCATAAACCCATGCCTAGCCTGAGCAATATAGTTGGTTTTATAATTTTGTTTTGAAGCAAGCCTAGAACAGTACTGCCAAGAGCAGCTTTCAAAAACAGCTAAAATTTGAAGCTCATTGAGCACTAAGGTATGATTACCAAGATTCCAAAGCAAGCACTGAAGCAAATCAGAGGATTTCTGAAAAAAATTACAGCCTTCCAGGAAACCTGCTTTGTGCTCTCTCTTTGTAACCCCAAGTCAGAAAGTATCTTCACACAGTACAACTGAAAACTCATGGTGATGTTTGCCTAGCTCAAGTTCACAAAATAACCTGCTAACGCACCAATGACAACTGCAGGCTGAAGGTCTGTGAACTCAAGTGGACAAAAAGTGGGATTAAAATAAGTTTAGTTGCAATTTTCTGCTAGTTTTTCCTTCCCATATAGCCAACACACTGGACTTTTCAGCTGTATATCCACTTCCAACAAATTGTGTAAAACGATTTAAATATGAAACTGTACAGCACAAACACACATCACTGCATCTCCCCTTTCAATGGCCATTTTGTGCAAGGCATCACTAGAACCTTTTGTGCAACTCAACAGAATAAAAACATTTTTTGTCCTCAGGCTGGCGAGCAGCAGTTGCCATGGAGGCAGGTTAATAACAGCCCAATGATTTGCCTAGAGCTGCCTGTGATCTTGGCTACAGATTTAACACACTCTCAGAAGGAGGCCAGCTAAAACAAGGACTGAGATTATTCTCTAGGGAATGAATGCTATTAAACACACACACACACACAAATATTCTTGCTAACGGACAAAAATAAAGAGAAGAGAAAAAACAGGAACCGGCTATTCTTTTAATCTCCTGGAGACTATCAGTCACAGGAAATGGGTAAAGGATGGACCTACACATGTACACAGATAGGCAATTGGTTGCTTAATGTGTGAAGAACAATTATACAACCTACCCAGAAGTGTTATTGCACATATGCAGGGGCTTAGCCACCCAATTTCCCATGTCAAATGGCAGTTGTGTGCCTAAACCTTCTTTGGTACTTTAAGTATGGCTTCAAGATTTACACTCAGAAAAGCAAGATAATGCAGAATTAATGGAAAGTGGTCTTAAAAACAAAACAAGAAAGCAATTCTCAGACTCTAACTCACTCTACTAAGGTCAAGGTGGAGTGGAATGATGAAATCTGTGCTTTGGAAATGACAAAAGACAATGCAATGGGATCAGGTAGCTGTCTCAAGTATTCCCATGGCTTGTTCTAGAAGTTCACACCTAAGCTCGTGAAGCCCAGACTTCAAAACCAAAAGAGACACATGTTGACAAAGCCATCCCTCAAAATGAAGCATGGAAAACATGAGGTAAGGGAGTGTCCACACCTCCTGGACAGAAAATCAGCCTGTCCTCGAGAGTCCTGAAGTCCTGCTAGGTTGAACTAGTGCCTCAGTGTATCTCTGGTACAAATGACTGATCCCATAGTCAAGGTCACTATGGGGAAAAAAAAAAAAAAAAACCCAAGGAACAAAGGAAGCCTGAAAGGAGGCTTGAAAAGCTCTCCATTTTAAGGAGCTAAACCTTCAGGCTCCTGTGGATGTTTTCCAAGTTAGTTCCCACTCTCTTCTCCTTAGAAGTTTTGCTTCTTCCCCTCACATAAATCTATCTTGCTGTTCTGCAAGTTGAAGCAACGGGCACGATTTTTTCTCATCAGTTACTTCCTGTAATTGTGTACCACATTTTTAGGAATGCTGGCATGTTGGACATCTGCCCAGTTAATACATGGTAGAAATCACATGGCAGGTTCCATCACAGAACCACGATCTCTGTTGGCTCCAGCACTACAGCTCAGAAAGCACATGTGGAGGAATTATTTTAAGAAAAAGAAGGTTGCAAGAGATACAAGGAAAGAAAAACTACTAGATAACATCTTAAATGAAAGTTCTATATAACATCTTAAATGCAGCCACCGCATGTACATCAGGCCCATTATTACACATCCACGGGAGCCTGGTGTCGGGAGACTTAACTCCCAGTTCACAAATCAATGTAAGAGTGGAACTCAGTACTTGACATTCACCCTGTTTCTCCAGTGCTGAAGGTTACCCAGTACTAAATGTGCATAATACTATCAAAGTCCTAAGCCACCATGGATCTTTGTCAGAAAATTACTTTCATGTCAATGAAAGCAAATGCCAATTTTACTTTCTGTCACCTATTGTATTTTTAAAAATCTCTGTTCTGAATGGCTTATGCCTGCTGGGATGTACATTTTTATACCTTACAGCATGACTGACAGCTACAGGGGAAGAAGAGAGGGATGCGGGAATGCACTAATACCTCAGAAGCAAAAATGGGATTTACCTCCCTCTTCCTTCCCTGTGAGAGAATAAGGCAGTACCTGGCAGGAAGATCATTTACTTCTCCCATCTGTCACCCACACCAACATCCAGGGGTCAGTAGCAACAGTACAATAAGATAAAACATTTAATCTTACAAGACTAAGTTTAAAGCATGTGACAAATACCTCTCCACACTTTAATAGGGGCAGTAAAATAAAAAGGCCGTGTGTTAAATCACTTGGAAGTCTTTGCTGAAGCTCTATCCTTACTTACTGCAGTTCATCTTAAACATTGCTGATTTACAAAACATGTCACAAAGCTAAAAGCTGTTATTAATTACAATAAATGCTCACTCACCACAATTTTTTATTAAGTACATTAAGCAGCCTAAATAAGTGATGAACTCTAAATAGTGAAAATCCTTTATTTTCCTCCCACAAAAATCTTAAAGCTCTTCCATAGAAAACTTCAAGTACAACCTTTCCTAATTTTGCCTTTTTGTCCTCCCCGAATCAGAAATTTGGAAATTAACTTAGATTGAAAATGAACTCTTCTTGGGAGACAGAAAACATAATGTCTTTAGTCTAGCCAGATTGATAATCTCCCCCTGCATTCTCATTCTCCCCTTCCAGAGTTGTTACCAATAGATACTCCTTCCTAAACAGCATAATATCTGTGATGAAGAAGACGTGACCTTTGGAGACCACAGCCAGCAGGGCTGCCACAAAGGATCAGACCTGAAACCCAGCAAGATTCACCACTCTCATCCTCCACAGTGGCTACCACGAGATGTTTCATCCAAGTGAAACGCAGTGATATCTGTGGTAGTCTGACTCACCCTGTAAGTCTTATCCACATCTCTACTACTTAAAAGCTACTCCAAGAACAAGCAGATCCTTTCTGAAGGTTATCAGCATTAATTGCAACTTCTCTGGATACATATATGAGCTGCTTGGTTTCAGCACTGTCACACAGTTCCTTCCCCCCTTCTGAGAAGGTATTTATTCTCTGTGGCCAGCCTTAAGCCTGACACCTTTAAACTACATTAGATGCTTCCATATTCCTGTGTGGCAGAGAACTAAAAATATTTGCTCATGCCTCCTGTGCTGGAAGCAGTGCAGACAAACCAGGAGAACTGGTGCACACTAACAACAAGCATCTCACTGCCTGGAAGCACCATTAGCAGACCCCTTGTTAAATCCACAAAGCACCAAATATCTCTGTGTTACTGTATAAGTAACGATAGCAAGCTGTTCCTAGTACTCCAGAAAAAAATACAGTGAGCATAGGTTTACAAGAAAGTGCATTTTTTTTTCTAACACAATTAACAAAAAAAGAACCCCTTTGCAGAGGTTACCAATGTTCATCAAGAGCAAAAGCTGAATTTTTTTCCTTTCACTAAAGAAAACCATGTTCAAACTGTAGAAAAGGTTGTTTTACCAAGGCGAGACCTGTCTCTTCTGGATGCTGTTAAGTGACACAGACATCTTCTTCAAATTTATTGAAATACATGCACTCCTCACCTATATCAGTCCCAGCCTCTGCCATTCTGAAGGCATCTCTTTGAGGCAGAGCAATCTATGAAACATGAGTCACTATATCCATCCCTCTTGGAAGTGCCCATCCCAGGCATCTGCTCCATGAGAGCAAGGAGTCAGACGTGTGCAGGAGGAATGCCACACCCCCAGGAGACCGAGGGATGAGAGAACTGCTCCTGTCCGGCTTCACTGCTCTTGGACCGAGGTCTGGCAGAACTTTGGTTATTTTGTTTTGTATCTTCTCTGTTTTAGTTTTGGCCCACAAAACAGTGGAAACTGCATCAGAAGTCACCTAATTTATACTTTGGAAAAGACCTTACTCCAAACAGGTTTACACAGGAATCCTTGAGGATGGATTTTTTTCAGCTGTAAGCTAATTCGTCAGAAAAAGTATCAAGATGGTGATTTAAGATGAGACTTCTCACATAACGGATAGCTCAAGCAGTATTGATATTAGCTTTGGCATTACTCTTCCTGGGGACTTGTTCTAACATTTCACTATTCAAAATAACTTTTTGGGACTTTTGCAAACTGTGGCTGTAACTCTCAGCTGACATATCAACAACACACTGCTCAATGTGCCTTAAGACATTCCTCCTTTCTGCCTTTACCCTGACCTCGCTCCCCTTGCTTCACCTACTTTTGCTTTCTTGGAGAAACACTCACTAGGGTCAACATGCAAGAACTGCTGCTTCAGAAAGTGTCATCCCGAGTGACCATTTTGGATAAACTCAAGCCAAAGAGGTAAAACAGATGAAGCCTTGGGCAGACTTCCAAAGACATTCAAACGCCTGAATGTCTGGACAAGCTCACTGGGGGAAGCACAAAAGCACCAAAGCTTTGCAGTCCTATGGGCTGCTTCAGCAGCTCTGTGAAACCTTCTGTAAGGACATTTGGGTTTCTTTGATTCAATCATCTCCAGGCTCACCTGTACTTGGCTGACATGATCTTTAAAACTGACTTAAATCAAAGGTGAGTATCTTACCTGGAAGACTGGAGTTGAGACTCTTAGCTCCACCTTTCTGGCAGCTGTAACTCACCTCACTCTCCATCAGCCTTCAGCACTCAGCAGGAGAGCAAGTCTTTTGCCACACTGGATTTCTGCCACTGCTATGACCAGATGACTCCTCCCTAGCTACAAAGAAGCAAACAGAAACACAAACGCTCTCTCCCTAGAGCTGAGGGTCAAAACCAGTGTGTGTGGGGACTTCAGCCTGGTGGACCTAAGATTTGGAAGGTAAATTCTCCATTTCAGACGTAACTGAAGATGCCAAGATCCTCCCAGACATTTACCCAACTATGGGTTTCCCAACCATGGAACTAAAGGAGTGGTAAGAAACCTGAAACACAACTGCAGAAGTTCTTTGCTCTGCAAAAGCTTTCAAGCAGGTATCTCTCCAGTTGAGTCCATACACATAATTTTCAAAATTTAAGCTTGCTTCAGTAAGGGAGCAGGCTGTTTCTGTGAGATACTCCACTTTTCCATGCCCTTATGTGCTCGAAAGCAGATGAAACACCTCCCAGCATCTGGGAGAAGCAAGTTAAGAAATAAAAAAAACTAACCAAACAACTCATAAAGCAAACAACACCCACCCAGCCTGGAAGAATGCCTAGAGTTAAGCTCATGTTAAACAACCATTGCTAAGCTTCTCTTACTAAAGGAAAAGATGGTACATAGCTTCCTGGGGGGAATAAAAAAAAAAAGGCATTTTGAAAGCTCATTATGCTTGCAGGTGTTTTGGGGATGTCTTGGCTCCAGCACCACAGTGGATATTCCACACTGACTCTTCCCTTGTTGCTCAAGTGCCTGTTCAAAGCTTAAAATGGGGAAAAGAGATCATACCATACATGCAGACTCTTGGAGAGGAGATGGATGCTACGAGGGCTGCCACAGAGGTCCTCTCCTAGCCATGCCCATTCAGACACTAACAGAAGAGGCAAAGTAGAAACATCCGTACTGCAAAGGCGCCCAAGAATCACGGTGGCTTGTCAGAGAAACAGAGGGCTCAGTGCAGAAGCCAACACCACCCAGCAGTGGGGAGCTGTGTGCCAGTACTGAAGGGAGGCAAGTTACAGCTGTGACTTGTGTTGTGACTGAAGTGGCATTTTCCCTCCAATCTAAAGGAAAGGAGCAAAGACCAGTATTTTCACTGTAGCTAATCCATCACTGGCAGATTGGTCTTATTCAAGACCCGTTCAGAGCACTTTCATTGCTGCCTAAAAACATTTTAATTTCTTTAAGTGCAGCCATTCAAAGGACCTTCCCTTGAACTGGCATTTCTTGGCTTTCTTGGTTTTTTTTTTACCTCCATCAGCAAAAACCTTTTCATCTTCAACTCCTTCATGACAGGCACCACATTTACCTGCATGTTATTTAAGAAAGATTCCCAAGGCAGCTTGAACAGGGCTCAGTCGCCTAAACAAGGGTTCCTAGCACCATTTTAGTGCCGGACTCCCAGATGCTGTGACAGCAGGCTGTGCATCTCCTCTGTGTCCTGGCTAATCTGTGCCAGCACATACGGACGTGTCTCATCACTGGGGACAGCTGAAGGGGCACAAGACTGACAGCAAGGCATGTGGCCTGCTCCCTTCGGTGTCCCCCATAGACCAGAAATGTAGCGTTCGTTATCTGGTGCTCCTCCTTGAAGCATTTCTCCCATGTATAAAATATCCCACATGCACTGATCTGAAGTTTGGGAATGTCTTCTGGCAGCCCCGTGTCCGTCACTCAAATAATTTGCCATAAAATATGGCCAAAATGAACATTGATATTGAAGAATAAGATCATGATTTGCAATGTGAGTATTTGAATGAAACAAAACACAACCAACCAACCAAAAAAAAAAAAACAAAAAAAAAAAAAAAAAACAAAAAAAACCCCCCCCCAAACAACCCAAAACAAACAAACAAACAAACAAACCCCTCTATTCTGAAATACACAAACATTTGAATCCTAAAGAACAAACAGGTGTGAAAATATAATGGGAAAGGGAAGGATTAGGCAGCAAGCTTTGGTGAACATTCCCTGCAGTTGCTGCTAAAGTCTCTGATGCGGAGGCAGCATCTCCAGCAAACAAGCTGTCAAGCAGGCTTCAATCAGCTCTGTAAAGAGAAGAGGACTGCTGGATAGAGCTAGCTGCAAATGCTATCGCTGAGCATTTACATCTTTCACTGAGTTAACCCTCACTCAGACTGGAATTTTCCAATGCAATCCATCATGTGCTTGATTTCAGGTTCATCTCTGAGATGCTTCTAAATTCCCCACAATCTCTTGAAAGTAAAGCTTCAGGAAAACAAAACAGTGTCTTTTTGAGGTCTCAACCCAGCTAACGGAAGGACAGGCATGTGTAATCACCAAACCACTTTTAAAGTCTCAGCTGAAAACCTCCTTTATCCTCTGACATATGTGCTTACTGCTTCTAGCAAGTGAAAAATGGAAACTAAACCATGGAACATTGTCTAGGAAGCATACTGTAGGAGATGAGTAAGTCAGATGTGCTGTCACTGCTTTACTGTTAATTACTGCATTTGTGGCTGACCAATCTGATAGATTTATCTGCAATACAAAACCCATACTACATTGTCTCATCTATAAACAGTTTTGAAGCAATTGGGCAGCACAGCTGAAAGGGAGATGTCCTTATCCACACATCATTGTCTTTAAAGTATTAACAACCAAATTCAAATTTACCCCAAGTATTCATATGGGAGAACTGGACTCCTTACAGCCTTAACATACAAAACAAGAAAAACAAGAACATTTATCTTAAACTGTTAGGACTAGTGCAAAGCATTAGGTTTATGCTACTACCATTTCTGAACTCTCCATTTCCCTTTCACCCAGCCCTTTATTTACCTTGAATCCCCAAAGGACTAATATTGCCTCTCAATGCTGGCACATGATGGTACTGGTGTGGCCTTGAACTCCTGTACATCCAGTGGTACCTGCCAATTTCCATTTCTGGTCTGGTGATCACTGCCAATTTTAGGTGGTAAAAAGTCAGTGTCACCAGCAAGTTCTATTTCAGTACTTTCAGTCATTTAACTTTAAAAATAAGAGCCCAGAAAAACACAGTGCAGTTTCAGAACTGAAACAACATACCCTTAAAAACCAAGGGAGGGGGTGGGAGGGACGATGGACAGGGAAATGCTCACAGAGGTGTTAAGAAAGGCTGAATTGCTAAAACTCTACCTAGGAGTTAAATTAAACACGTAAGGAAGCACTCTCTATTCCTTCCCCCCACCCACTCTCACACCTTTGTCCATGACAAAGAATTCTGCTCCAGAAGCACAGGATGACAAAACCATGGAAAACCACATTACCTGTTTTTTTTGAAGAGTCTAAATCTGTCAAGGCAAATGGTTATTGTCACGTGTAGAGGTAAGACAAACACATGAGTTTGCTCCTTTACTTTCTTACATTAAAAAAAAAAAAAAAAAAAATAAAAATTGTGGACTTTATTCCACACAGGTTTTGCTCACATCCAAAAATCATCAAAATAGACTTGTCCCAGGTTTACAGTGAAGGAGAGCAGTGACCCTTCTCCCCATCTTTTCAGAGGGCAGACGAAGCTCAGCAAGGAGATGCCACACGCAGCAGCACACGGGACCTGCCCACACACTCACTGTCACAGGCCTTCCAAGCCCCCTGGAAGAGGCTACTGGCAGAACAACATCCACCCACTTTTCAACCTACCTGTCCTCCCTTGGCACCACTGTGGCTTTGTCAAGGCTGTCAGGTTGAGACAGATCTTTATCTAAAATGCACCAGAGTCCCACTCTGAGGTGGCTAAATGAGAAAGTAGCTGTCATCTCTGGTCAAAACAAATCTAATTCAGCAGCATTTGGGCAAGTGATGAAAGTGAAGGTTATGAGGATAAAGCCATCTACTGTCGACTAGATCAGAGATAAAATTTTGGGGAGCAGGGTGAGTAGGAGTGCTATAAATTTCTGGCCTGTGAGGGACTAGAAAGGTCCTGGTTTTGCTGCTGGTGCAATGAAGAGTTTGCTACAGCCACATTTTCATGTGTCAAGAGGAGAAAAAAACTTGGCCTCGAATCCAAATGTTGGATCTAGGGATTTGAAACAAGAATTTATCTCCTATACTGGCAAGCAAATTCCAGCACTAAAACAGTCTTTTGGGTTTGGGACACTAACTTGGCATCGATGGCTCTCTAAAGGGTACTCTGTGGCTTGGTCTTTCTCCCCTCTCTGCGGCTCACGGAAGAACCAGCAAACAGGTTACCCTACAAAACATTATTCTGTTTTGTATAGCTTACCCTTCCTTTTAGGAAAGGCAAACTCCACACCTTATGAGCATAACCAAATAAAAATCTGTTGGAACTATTGTTCCAAAACGACTGTGCACACTCTGGATGATGTCATCTCCTTTTGCTTACACAGGAACAATCCTGTTTATGAGATCAAAAGGAACACCACAATAACTGAATTGGACACAAAATGGAAAATAACGTTATTTCTTGCTAGTATTACATACTTTCTCCCCTCTCACTCCTAAATGCATGTGTCCTGCTTTTTGAAGCTACTTAATGGACACTGGTAGCAGGTTCAAATTTAAAAATAAATAAATTAAAAAGAAACAGATGCAAAGACTTCCAGGAAAAGAGAAATTCTTCACTTACACTGCAGCAGGACCCAGACCAAACCCTTGGCACTGGAAGTATTTTATCTTACCAGGCCTGAACCCACAATCTGAGATTTTTCCTGCAGTGGCTACAAAATCCACTTGGTCAGAGCAGGCATCTGCCTTTCTCCCCCACCACTGTCTGCTGTGCGACAAACATCAAACCTGAATTGTGGGGACAGCATGCACACACTTCGTAGCATCACTTCTGTAAGTGTAAATATCCCATGAAGTTGTATTTCTTTAATTAGTTTTGGTTTTTTTTTCTCGTTTCACAATAAGAAGCAGCCAGTCCAAACTCTGAAAGGAATCTCAGTTTTTCCACTGCTCTGCAAAAAGCATTGGCTGTTTGGTAGCCCTTACTGAACACCTGGCAACCTCTGAAGTTGAGGAATATCTTTTGGTGACTTCGTTGGGAACCCTCCAGGCTGACTCATGAAAAATCACCACGTCAAAAGCCCCACAGGCTTCAGTGGCATAACAGCTACTTGCACATGTACATATGAATTAAACTCTGCACCTCGAGCAGTTAGGAAAGGAAATAGGTTTAAATTACTTCTTTAGCTTTTGCTTTTTGAGGAACTAACTGCACTAAGTGCACTCCCAGGTGTAGCTTACAGTAGCCTCCACCACAGAACTGAAGTTTTCATGTCACACCACACAGGCACACTGATGCTGACTGTGGTGTTCAGTATTCACTGGGATGAAGCACCTTGCACACCTATAATAAAATTCCCAGTGCCCAACATCCTCATGCTTGCTGCCTTTGGCATAGGTTTTAGAGGAAACAAACAGTTATGAAATTTATCTCTTACAGCTGACAAGCAGTTAGCAGAAGCAAAGACAAGGTTGTGCTTCAGTTATTTATGAATTGGCAATCTGGTGATGAATACTGCATCAGGAGCAAGGCTGGCCAGAAAACGGGGAAGGGCCAGAGTAACCAAACAGGACTGCCTCCCCTCCTCTTTGCTCCCCTCTTTAGCTGCCACTGTGGAGTCCATTATGCATGCACAGTGCCATCTGGGTTCCCCCCCCCCGCCCCAATTACCATATCTTGTGGCACATATGTCTAGGTTTTCTGCTTTCACGAGGTCATTCAGACCAGTATGAGTACGTTCCCCAAGTGTTTTTCAACCCCCTCTGATTTAGAAATCAAATCCTATTCATTAAAACCTAAATCACTAAGCCTGACAAATTATTATCCCCAGAATATCGTGTGTCCCAGATTCTCCCCGGGCTGGACTTCTCTTCCTGCAGTCATATTCTTCAGGGACTTACACTTCAAGCAGTTATTGTCTTCAGGGGATCTGAAACACCAATCAACTGCTTGAAATGGGAAGTAGTATAAAGCATACTAGAAGTCTTTAAATGGCTTGACAGCTCTGAGATCACTGTGTGAGCTTAACATTAAGGGGGTACATTTGAAAAATTTTGGTTAGTAACCACAATATGTATATAAAAGAAGACAGTTTTTCCAATTTGCTGCAATGAAAAATACATCTATCCGTGATGCATCAAAATGTAAGCTCATTTCACAGAAAGAACTTGGCTAAAAGTGAATGAAACTGCACATTAATCCACTCCCTTCTCATGCTGCACTTTAGCAGTTTCATTTATACTATCACACACAGTTGTACAGTTCTGTTTAAGAGAAGTATATTTTTTCTATTTTTGATGAGCATATACTTGTCTATTTAAGAGTTTAAAAGTGGAAACTGCTTTTAATTGCTTCATATACCATGAAAATAAGAGAGCTCACAGCCATTCCTCCAGATGAGGCCTTCTTTCATGGAGAGACCATTAGTAGGGAAGAGCCAATTAAAAGGAACCCTTAGCACAGCTGCCGAGGTTGGTTTTCATTATTCCCCAGCACAGCATATGCAATTTGAACATCGTATGCATTCATAGAAGGAAACTGTATCCTGGTGTAATGGCTTTCTTCCATCCGCTCATGTGTAACTGGTCAATTCACCATGGTCATCCACAGTTGGGTTTTATTGGGATTTCTTTTTTTTGAATTCTGCAACTTGGTAGCATTTCTCCCAGTTAAATAAAAAGGGAAACTTCTTGTCTCTGTTAATGTGTATCAGGATCTAGATCCTTCACTGCTGATGCAAAACGGCATTTCGTTTTTCTTATTTATTCCACCTCAGTAAATCTGCCTGCCTAGTCCTCACGTTTTGATTTAATTTAATGCCTGCAAGATAAACCCTGTCATTTGTAATAATTTGTAAACCTTCATCTTTAAAATGCATCCAATCTGTCCTGCAGCCCTGTAAAGTATCTGTTAAACATTTTGCTTCAGCTTGCTCATGGTGTTCTCCTCTGATAAGGGCTGCTGATACACTGTATAAAGCTGACTTATTTCTTATCTCTGTCAACATGGGTGTTGTTCCATTTCCAATTAAAAAAAAAAAAACTAGGGCAGCAGCCACTCATCTGGATGCAGTGAAACAAATGTCTGATAAACACTGAATCCATTAGTGGATACAGCTGGGCAGTATCACTGCCTGAATCAGGCAGGGGACTCACACAAATAATCACTGAAATATAAAACTGGGATTCACATATAAGTTAATGAACTTTAAAAATCTACATGGGATCAAACATTTTCATCTATCAATCAGTAATTAACTCATTAATTCATAAAGCACATTAGCTTGTGCAAATTGTCTCAGCTACACTGCAATCCAAAAGAGCTGGACACCCACGCTTGCCACTGGGATGGGAAACAAGAACGGGCACCTATGCAACACCACCGTTCAAATCTAACTGTATTGGGTGCTCCAGCTGAGAACAGATCTCACTGCTCATCCCAACTGCTCGGGCAGGATTGCTCTCCAGCATTCTCCTGAATACAGGGAGCCCTGTATAAAGATAAAATGTAGTCCTAGCCCAACTTCCTCC
The DNA here is from genome assembly GCF_000691845.1 of Merops nubicus. NCBI lineage: Eukaryota > Metazoa > Chordata > Aves > Coraciiformes > Meropidae > Merops > Merops nubicus. The sequence continues at coordinate 2,769 of NW_008613305.1, read as the reverse complement.
AAGTATTTATTCTATACAATTACAGTACATCACTGAGGAGGTCCTTGCATTAAAAAACCAACCTGGAAACACATACAACAGAATTCTGGTAAAGGAAAAAAAACTACTCTTCGCTTCAAAATACAATTTGCTGTTAGTTAAATGCAGATACTTTAAATGCAGAACTTGGCAGTGCAAAGCATACTGTGTGTGAACCTGAATAACCAAAGTGAAATGCTCAGGCTCTTCTCTTGCTCGGTCTTAGCAATTGTGACATCCCCCAAACCCCTTCAGATGCTGGTTTATCTCATTAGACTTTGCAATTCCTTTCTGGAAGGAAGAGTTAAAAGATCGTGTGATAGCACTTCAAGCTGTGGTAGTTGCCTTGCAATCACTGGATCTCGGGCATCTCCTAAAGCACAGCCATTACGCTAAGTCCAGGTGGGACCTCAGGGGAAGCAGCAAACATTGGAAGCATGTAAGGCATAGAAAGCAGAAGCTCCAGTCCAGACAGTAAATGGACACAAAATGAAGAAGCAACATTTTCCTGGAAGTTTCTTCACACATAGAAAAAGCTTATTTTTCACCATGAGAGCTGCAGGTGAAAGAGCCCTGTTGAAAAATCCTGCCATTTGAGAGGTACCGATGCCCACTGAGCCCATCTACAAACCCAACTGGGCTCAACAATCTCAGCACTTTGGAAGATCTGCCCCCCAAACCTGAATATGTCTCCTGCTTCATGGCAGTAAATTTGCAGGAGAATCTGGGCTATTTATTTTGCTATTGAAACTAGCAGTGGGACTGTTTCAGCTTTCTGCCTTTTAATTTGCTGTGAAACATCAGGAATTTAAGTGAATTGAAATAAAGGGCATAATGTGAGAAACCACGTGTCACTTTCAGAAATGAGAGAACTGGCAAGAACAAAGCCTTGAAGTGTTATATGCACATACCTATGTAACAGATCCCAAGCACAAAATTACCACAGAAGAACTAGGAAATGGTAGTGAAATTAAGATAGGAAGTTCCCTTGCTTGCATTCTATGAAAGCAACAGACCAACCACCTTGACTTGGTAACAGATTTACTGGTCTACATGTTGTGCTTTCATCCATGCCAAAATAAAAGGGAAACCATAAACTCATCATAAGCACACTCAGCAATGCAGTTTGTTTCGCACAGCTGCTAATGCATACAGATAACTTTTTTTGGTGTTTATTGTACATGAGTTCCATCAGTTTAAAAGAAACCCATCAATCAGAAGAAAACAATGCTCTATGTGTTGAAGAATGATCTATGGGTTCAAGGTGGTTTTATAGGCAAGATATATAGGACATTTTGTTCACTAGATACTCAAAATCTGCAGTGAGGTGGGCTATTGTCCACATATACTAATGGCTTTCAGAGTTTAATCTCTCATCAGTGGACCTTCTTTTGTGAAATCCCTAAAGGATTATGCAGTACTATGTCTAATCACTTGACAAATTTCATTTACTTGAAACTGAAGCTAGGTTTGAATTATACAAAGCACGTAGGTGGAATCAGATTCAAAGTAGGAAAACAAGATCTGGTGCTGGACAGGACTGGGATTTATCATTACATTCATATCTGAATTGTTTAATAATAAATGAGATAATTGTACTTGGGGATGTGTGTGAGTTGTGTATCACCTGCATATGCCTATGAGATATTCAGATCACTTACAAATGACACACAACAGGTTCAAAAGACTCAGGTAAAAAGGCAGTGGGAATTTAAATATTTTTGTTAGTGCTGTATTATTTAACAAAAAATACTGCTCTAATTTGTAGAGTAGTCTGCTACACCTAAGAGAGACATTTATTTAGCATAAATTATATGATGCAGAAACAAACCAATTCTTTGCTAGTTGAATTTACCCTCTGAAGTTCAGCACTCCAGACGAAACAGATCACCTGTAAGGCTGGGGTGGATGAAGCACCTCTCCTCATGCACTGCCATCTCCCTACTGCAGAAGCGCTACCATGGAATTGTTCTGTCCATTAAGCAGCAGTTCTCAGTGATTAACACATCCTGAAACCTAAGGCTGCGAAACTCACTGCACTATTCCCCATTATCATAGCACAGGCAGATTTCTACACAAGCAAAATTTGCCAGGTGACACCAGAGGAAAGGAAAAGGCATTTAAAACTAAGAGCAGCACTTGGCACCAAGCTAACTACACAAAGCTTGTGTGGTGTTATCATCTATTATATGTTGTTATAACCTGGGTCTCCCACACTGCATCACAAAGCTTTGCTACACGGTTAGTCTCGATGAAAACATCAACTTCTGGCTTTAAAAATGACATGCAAACACACAGGCAAGCGCTACCTCTGGAAACCAAATTTACCAAAATCCATCAAAGACACAGCAATAGCAAGACTTCTTCTGCAAACATCATTTCAGTTAGGGTCAGGACAGATTCAGAGCAAATACAGACACAGACAGAAAGATCGCTGCTCTATTAATTCGTTGTCAAGCCATGCAGGGAAGGACGGCTGAAAGCCCAAGGATGCAGCAATGATTGTTTAAGAGCCATTCGAAAAAGTGACAAAACTGGCCTGAACCTCTCTAAGCCCCCGAATGAAAAGATTTAAACAGGCTATTGTTAGACCCCCGGGTACCTTTTTTCTCTTGGCTTTGTTCTGCATTTTCCTCCGCTGCAGTTTCCATGGCTGGCTTCATACCATCCACCAAAAATGCCGCCCCCCCTCCCCCCCAGCAAGCACTTTTTCTCCTCGCCTTTCTCACTCCCTTCCGCCTCCTATTTGCG
>NW_008613304.1:0-234 GCF_000691845.1 Merops nubicus | reverse complement strand
AATCCCCTTTTCAGGCCTCTCTCCTCTTTTGGCCCCTCTCCATGAGCTGACGCCACTTTTTACCCCCAAAATCCCTCACTTTCACCCCAAAACCCCCTTTTCTGTCCCTGTTGCGAGGTGACGCCACTTTTTGCCCCCAAAATCACCTCATTTCACCCCAAAACTCCCTTTTTGAGGCCTCCGCTGCTTTTTGGGCCTCTCCACAACGTGACCCCAGTTTTTTGGCCCCAAAAC
>NW_008613303.1:0-6801 GCF_000691845.1 Merops nubicus | reverse complement strand
CCAGGCCGAACAGGCCCTGCCAGGAGCCAAAGATGGACAGCGGGCTTCTGCCAGGCGTCCGCCTCCGTCCTGGCCGAGGCGTCACCACCCCCCAGTAAGTGTGAGGGGCCTGCGCGCCGCTGGCAGGGCCCGTGGGGAGCGGATCCCCACACTATCGGCTGCCAGAAGCCGCAGGGGGGGGGCTGAAGGGGAGGGAAACCCGCACCTGCGTCTGCACAACGTCCTCCTTGCACCCGCGTAAACGGCGTGTGGCTGCAGGCGCTCTGGCAGCCCAAATGGGCTTTAAAACTTCCTGACGGTTTGCTCCGTACTTTGACCTTAAAAGCAATGAATCTGAGGCTGACTGTACTTTTCAACTTATTATCTGCAAAAACCATGTCATATGAGACCTGAAAGGTGAAAGAGTTAAGAGTTTACTAAGTTAGTATGTTACCACACCTTGACTTTGGTCCTGAACAACTTATGGTGTAACATATGCCTACTTCTTTTATTTGACCTGAAGGAGAAAATGCTCCCTCTTGGGGACCATCTAAATTGTTCTGGACAAGAGTAGAATAGAATCATTAAGTGACATTCCAAGAAGAGTTCTTTGGACACAGATTGTAGAGCAGTGTTTCACAGCAGTTGGAAACTCATGGGACCTTTGCTACAAATGACCAAAGGAGAATCATGAAGGAATGCCAGGAACTAGATATGGGAAACATCTGCTGACTCCCAAATTGCTGAAACAAGTTGCTCAAAAGTAACCTATACTCATTATAATATCATTAACATGGTAAACCCTCCACCCTCCAGTAGGAGAAGCCCTGTACTTACAAATGCCCCCTCCTCATGGAATATGTCTAGTAAGAAAAGGGCATACTGTGTCATTCAAGTGAAGATGAGAGAGTGTAGGACGCATTAAAAACAATCTATGGATACATACTGACCAATCAGCAATGTAAGAAAGTGAGCCTTTTGCTGAAGGTAACACACAAATATGCAATGAATGTTAATTTGGGTGTGCTAGCTTTGTGGATGAACCACCTAGCACCCGTCTCTGTCCAGAAATGAAATGAACGGGTATCTTGGTTCTCTGTGTGTTTCAGCTCTTTTCACACCAGGTAAAGAACCCAGATTTCAGATAATATTTATAGAGTTGTTGATGCAGTGAATTTGTAGACAATTCACATATTCCAAATGCAGAAGATGGTGAACGTGAGAGGCGTAAGTGAGAATTTTGCTGGAATTACATGTGCTGTCCCACTTTGAACAATGCTTTACTTTGTAAATCCCTTTGCATCTGTTTTGTAAGTAGAAAAAAGGTCTTCAAGTGGGTAGAATCAAGGTATGGAAGAAGAAAAACAAGTAAGCTCCAATTTTCCACATTTAAAGACATACATCTGAATGCCATTACCAAAATAGTCAGGGGAGAACTTCTTAGGCACCAAAAGTTTACAGTTCTTGCCAGATAAATTGTTCAGTGTATATGTTTAGTGAGCACTGCATAGCTGCTACTTGTATCATCTGACTATGGGCTCAGGCCTAGCACTTTTTCCATCAACCACTTGAAATTATGGTATTTGAACTGTATGAAAACAAATGTCATTTCGAAATCTTTATACACTTTTGTCACAGTGCATCCAAGGCAGAAATTGCAAACTCTAATACTTGAAATTTGCTAGTAAAGGGAAAGCACCATTCCTAGCCTCTTCTAGGTCAGTCTCTCTATCATGAGAGAAGTTCCATATTTCAGAGGACATTCACATCAAGAAAACATATTCTGAAAATGCAGTAAGCTATGTTATTATTTAAGCTGTCATCTGCCTATATCAAATCATTTTAACGTACGTTGTGCATTCAATGCTGATGAGAGGGAAAAACATGATTACTTTTAAATACTGAACATGTTTTTAATACTTGGTGCAAATAGAACATTTCTGAAATTGTTTCAAAAACCAGTAAAGATGTTTTCTGCAAACCTTTTTAAAAGCTTTTTCTCAGTCTACTGAACTGTATAAGACATTTTCAGCCCAAATGTTGGAAATTTAAGTATGTTATAAACTTTATTGGCAATAGTAGTGGGAAAAATTTGTCAACTAAATAACGTCACATTGGCTCACAAGTTCATTCTAGTGCAAATTAGGTAAAATTGTAAAATTAAAACAAATGTTATTCCCAGGGACACAACATACTTGCAATGCTTCTGAAATGAAAGCAGAAAAGGTTTTGCCTAGCAAGCATGCTAGCAACAGAAACTAGCAAACAGCAATTTAAACTCCATTCACACTAAGGCATTCAATAGATGTCAACGGACAAATGAAGCAGAGAAAGGAGACTTGGTTGTGGTTTAGAACAAATCAAGACCAGAACAGAAGTAGCTTTGGAAATGCTTGGAACTGCTGATTCTGTTTATTTCACATCTTAGGGATGTCATTTTCTGGTGCTCTCAATTATGACCATGATTTCTTGTCACTTCTCTTGAGCTAACTTGCCTTCTCTGACAGTACATTTCTATATACCTTGGAAAAGAAGCATAGGCAGACATCTGTCCCCAAATTTCATAGACTTTAATGCCTTTGTATATGAATTGTGACTTTTCTTCTTTGAAGTCTAGGTAACTGAGTTTGCTGGGTATTCCTATATGAAAAAAATTGTAGCTGAAGAGTTTCCTGCATCTGCAGGGCAAATCCTGGTTTTGGGAGTCAGATCATGGACAGAAACAGACTAATATGTAAGACTGGGAAGAGAACATCTTAGGCAGAAGTGTGCAGGACATTCAGAATTACTTAACCTCTCACATTTTGAGGACTGTCAGACCAGCAGTAGAATGATTGTGCAGCTCAGGTCTCTACTGCTTTGCCTTGTCATGTAGTGATATGTTCAAGGGAAACTGAGAAAATTGTATTTGAGAAATTTATTTGAAACCGTATCTGAAACTGAGCAAAGGTATTGCTGAAGAGGACTTGGTAGGCACAGGCAAGGCACCAGCACACTGCCGTGATTTGTGTTTCTCAGGAATTACCAGATTGACAACTTCTTCTAAATAATTTACTAGTTTATCGTGAGTCTACACTTGTTCAGGGGGAAAAATCAAAAACATCAGGAGGTGACTACTGGCCTAGGTACTTGCCCATACTCTCCCATACACCCATTATAATGCATATATTTGTTCCATTCTTCTCAGGTTTTCTTTGGGCTTTCATTCTTCTTAATGACCAATGCATTTAGTTCCCTCTAGACATACTAATAGTAAGTCTTCTATTGATACTGACGTGATTCCTCAGTCCTGCAGAGTTGTAAATGCTCTTACAATAACTTTATAACAATTCCTCCTTGGGTTTTGGAAACTTAGTTCTCCTGTACAGCAGTGCTGCAGTTCAAGGCTCCTGTTTTGAAGAGTTCTGCTGTCAGGGCCACTGGAGCTGTTAGGCCTGTTTCACTAATCTGTTAAGAACTTCCAGCCAACAAGCATAAAGAGAGGATACTTCTGGAGCTTTTTGATAGGTCTGGGTCTGGGGGTTTGGCACTGTACCAGCTGTCTCTATCCCAGCCTCCAGGGTCAAAGCCTCCCAGTCTAGGTCCTGCTCAGAGAAACACAGGTCTCCCATACAAGGCATAGCTTTGTACAGCACAGCTGCTTTACCCAGGAGGTGTTTGCCAGTTACTCTTACTTTGTGTATATCCATTTCAAAGAATCTTTGTCCATAATGTAAGTCTTGCCCAAAACAAACTGACCGAATAAAGAGCTGTTACAGCAGGCTGCTTGTTCTGCTTGTTACTGCAGAGGACAGTGTGGCAGGTACACCCCTTCCCCAACAGACAAACAAAACCAGGGCTAACAGGGCAGTTACATGTGCTAACTGGCACCAGGGGTTCTGGACCCCTGTAGTTTGTTGTCTGGGCTTGCTCCTCAGCCAGTCAGAATGACCACAGAACACCCTCGACCAGGGTATAAATGGGGCACTGCCTAAGCACCTCACAGAGTTGTGGCAGTTGGCAGTTGGACCCTCCCCTTGGACACATCATCAAAGGATACTTCCACTGCTCCAATCTCCATGGATTGAGTAAGCCTCACACCCCCCCACACCCCCCTTTTGGGTGAAGTGGTATTTTGGGCACTCTTGTGTGGGAGGTTGCCCCTTTATGTGTGAGTGTATGCCCGTTTTGGCTCGTCTGTCCTTAACTTAGTTGTGCAGCAGTTATATTCCAAATAAACATTGAAATTGTTTTGTCAGGAGTGCTAGGCAACTGCGGTTGCATTAAACCCCATTTTGTGATAGCAGCTTCTGTCTTGTTTCATGGGTGCCTTTGTGACAGATAGGTGGAGAAAAAACAGACAATAGACAGTAGAGCAAGCACTAATGTGCTGCTAGGCTGAACATCAGTGCTGGTACAGTAGAGTTAGCATTAGTGTGCTCATTGTGCTGGGTGACCTACCAGGATCTCACGTGGCAAAGAAAACTCCAGGAATGTGATTATCATAGTAAATATTTTATCCTCCAGTGTTTTAATTCTAATCAATGATTTTAAAAAAAAGTTAGGTTGCCCAGAGAGGTGGTAGAGGCCCCATCCCTGGAGACATTCAAAGTCAGGCTTGCTGAGGCTTTGAGTACCTTGATCTCGTTGGAGATGTCCCTGCTCATAGATGACCTTTGGAGGTCCCTTCCAACCCAAACATTCTATGATTCTATGATTCACATATACATACACGTTCTCTGTCAGCTGCATGGTAAATGTAAAAATGAATACCAGATGCCTGTACTCCTTCCAAAAATTTCAAGACCATGATCTCTATAATATTATTATAAATATTGTAAACATTATATATATTATAAATGGCCCGAAAAGCTACCAGAATCTATATGAAATAAATGCCTGACAGGTGATCATGATAATTGATCCTGATTGCCTCATATTTCTCAGGTGTTTCCATAATAATTCTTCTAGTTATGCCTGCAACATATTTACTGTCTGTGGAGATCACCCCTTGAGAATGAAGGGCATTCTGAAGGTTATGACAAGTTTAAGCCGCTCCTCCAGTTCTCGGCCTGAATATGGCTGTGAGGTAAAAAAGTCACTACTTGTAACAGAGATCTTAAAATTCCTCCCAGATTTGCATTTTAGTAGAAATAAATACATTTAATAAATGAAGATGTGAAAGAACTACACAGTCTTGGTGGTGTGTAGAAACCAGACATGGACTTTGTACACACTGCTAGCTTGGGCTTCTTCCCTGACTAGCCACACTTCCTGCTTGTTAAGTCACTCCCAAGGTGCCTTCTGCAACAGGAACAACCAAGTCCTGCATCCAGCTTGCCATCTCCACTCTCTGTCAGCGGCTATGGGCTCCACAGAACACTACAACAGGCAGTATGCCTGAGACAGCTTCAGGTGCTACTCCTTGCCTCATGATCCAGTTTTCTGGCCTTTTCCCTTGACACCCATTGACACACAGATGAAAATCCTCTGACGGCAGGCTTTACTGCAGCTGTCTCTCAAAGGAAGATGACCATAAAAAAATCAGTACAGATGTTATTTGGGTCTTTTTATGTTTCATGAGTGAAGAAAGCTCCAGAGGAAATGTAAAGTTTAAATGCTAGATAGCTTTATGTGGTGAAGACTACTGGAGAGCAGATTTCACTACTGCCTGCAGAGTCTTGGCCACACACCGCTGTTGCAGAGCAGTTACGTGGTCAGCACCACCAGCACAGCTTCCTGCAGTGCTTCTTAAAGATAAAGAAAACAACGACTTGTGTCCTGTGCTATATGCTGTTATACCTAGTGTTGCTGCTGTTATTTGCTCTTCCTTCAGCTTTACTGTATTAAATTCTCCTTATCTCAGCCCACAGGGGTTTGGATTTTTCTCCCTTTTCTGCCTCTCGTGCAGAGAGGTGGGGGGTGAGTGAGCGGCCCCGTGGTGCCCGGCTCCCGACTGGGGCTCAACCAGCACAGTGGGTTATCTCTGTTATCTCCTCAGAGCTTGGATTAGTTGGCATCCAGGAGTCCCTTCCAGCTTAAATCCTGTGATTTTCTGATTCTCTGTCGTATGCAGTATCAGCCACTTCTCCATAGACTCAGAGTTCACATCCCAGTTACACAGATAGAGTAAAATTTAATTTCTTTGAATTATGTGTTTGGTGTAATACTAACACTTCTAGGATTCACGATGAATGAATCAATATTTCAGAATAGCGAGCAATAAAATGGTAAATGCATACAAATGAGAAGGACCAAGTTTTGAAAATAGTTGAATGCAATAGCTCTAACCAGAGCCATGTTGGATGGTTATGTGTTCCAGACTCTTGCTGACAAAGGCTTTGCAGGCAAAACAACTTGTCTGTAATGTATGGAAGTACAGATTCTGTGTGGCACATCAGCTAGCCAACCAATCAGAAGGACCTGTTTTGTGATGCAGGAATGATACTACTCAGATCCATAACAGTATCAAATGAAATCCACTGAAAGACTGTTCTCTTCCTAGTCTTCCCTGTCTGTAACTGTTGAGCATAGTAGGGTGTGATATTGGCAAGGGAACTTGCACCTCAAACGTGGTTCATATTTCAGAGTGAGTTAGAATATTGAAAACTCCCTTGGCATACGTAGTTTTCACTCTAGATAGGCAAAAGGCCACTATTGATTTAGCTTCACTTTATGTCTTGATTTGAACACAAAACCAAATTCCCGTCTTCCCTGGTAAAAGCATGATGCACAAATAGTGATAGAAGTCTGCCTTCTGACATTGGCTGTGGTAGGTATGACATAAGATGACTGCAATAGCCATTATCTAAATGGCTTTTAAACGCGTCCCGGGGGGTGGCT
>NW_008613302.1:0-237 GCF_000691845.1 Merops nubicus | reverse complement strand
CAACAGTAGGGCCATGTGCAGTAGATACACAAGACATGGCAACATCACTAACACAGGTGTAGTGAGAAACAAACTAATAATCCAGTTTCTATCAAAGACAACAATCATCCTGACAGTCTCCTATCCAGTTCTATACAGTTAACCCTATCACACCTAATATATAATAGACCACAAATCTTATCGGTTAATTTTCCGTATTTAAGTGAACCTTTTTCCGCATTTAAGCGAACCGCATTT
>NW_008613301.1:18117-22712 GCF_000691845.1 Merops nubicus | reverse complement strand
AGTTGGCAGCCCACAGCCGGTGCCTCTGCCGCACTAGCAGGCAGATGCCCCAGATGTTTCCCGCCAAGGCCAACAGAAAGATGGAGGCCAGGGCAGACGACTCGCCAACACGCAGGGCCGTCACGTTGCGGCCCCTGAAATCTGAGAAGAAGGGAAAGTGGGTCCTGTTCTCCCCTGGTGTGCCCCTGGACCCCAGCATGAGGGTGTCCAGCAGGCATGAGAGGCCCACCACAGGCAGCAGCGCCAGCCCTAAGGGCAGGGCCGCGCTCCCAGCCACCATGGCGGTATGCGGGCCGCCCTCCCGGCACGGAGTGGGGGGCTGGCGTTGCGGCCCCTGAAATCTGAGAAGAAGGGAAAGTGGGTCCTGTTCTCCCCTGGTGTGCCCCTGGACCCCAGCATGAGGGTGTCCAGCAGGCATGAGAGGCCCACCACAGGCAGCAGCGCCAGCCCTAAGGGCAGGGCCGCGCTCCCAGCCACCATGGCGGTATGCGGGCCGCCCTCCCGGCACGGAGCGGGGGGCTGGCTGCCATCCCTCTCACTCCTCGTCCTCCTGCCCGTGCCACTGAGGGCTTGGCCGTGCCAGCCAGGAGGTTTATGGCCCTTGCGCCGCAGTGGAACAAGGAAGTGGGAAGGTAAACATGGTGCAGGTCACACAAAGGTGAGGCTGCCGTGCATGGTGAGGCAGCGAGGGGCTGGGGGCGAGCAGGGCTGCCTGACACCTTGCGGGGAGGGTCAGTGCCTTGGCATCTCTGTGCTGAGAGGCCCAGGCCTGGCCACCTCCTCCAGGGCTGGTTCTGTGTGCGTGGCTTAAAGGATGGAGCTGGCTGTCAGACCAGCCTGAGAGCTCTTCTCGGGAGCCCAAGATAACCAGCGCTGCTCTAAGGTAAAAAAAGAGGAATTTACCCATTGCCTCATGTCTTGACAGTGACGTTTGGAAGCATTGCTTCGGCTAATTATGGTCCAGGGTGGAGGGGGAACACCACTATCTTGATTTTTGGGATCCATTTGCTTAGTTGATCCAGAGTCTTACCTGCATGTATTATGAGTTCTTGCTGAATAAGTGTGGTAATTGAAGACAGACCTAGAAAATACCATATTTTCTCTGGACTTCAGTTGCTGAAAATAGTTGTTCAAATTGCAAATGACAGTAGGCCTTTCCACTTATCCTCTTCATTCCAGATGATTTAGAAATGGACTGGGAGTGAAGCACATAAATCATCACAGAAGAGCGGACAATATCTCATTAAAAAAATATAAAATGTCTTCATAATGTAAACAGTTGTATAAAATTGGGTAGCTCTGGATTAATTTGTTTGACTCAGTGGCAGTGTAGGTCCTCAAGGGTGTAGTTCCAGGCTTGGCTGTATGGAGCTACACCTTTTGATTAGGTGAGAGTTATTCCAAACCGGTGTGCCAGTGGGACCAGGTGACTGGGTGGTGCTTCTGCAGTACCCTGGGTGTGACCCTGCCATCAACTGCTTACGCAATGGCATTAGTGGGGATTCCAGATTAGTGGGGATTCCAGAAACTCTGTCCTTCTAAGGGACGATCTGCTAATGAGGGATGACAGGAGTGAGACCTTTCCTGGACTTCTTCCCACGTTTTTGCCAGTACAAAATTTATATCAATTTTAATTAGCATGTTTTCTCTTGAGCTATTAGTGGTTCTATCTATGCTGTCTCATCAAACAGGGAGCTTTCAGGGCAGCTTAAACAGGTGGGTAAGATGCTCCAACTAACTCCTGATGATTTCTTTGACTGTATGAAATGAGGGCAGATTTGCTGTTGAGTGGCTGCTGTGAACCATGGACTCAAATGAAGACAGTAAGAAAACTTGCAAAGTTTCTTTTTTTGGCAGCCAGCAACACAAGTGACTGGCAAGTGTCTCAAAACATATTTTATTCTACTTCATTTGCAGGGAGAAAAAACTGCACCCATATTGCAAAGGTTTAAGAAAATTTAATAGAACTACTGAGGATGGTTATTCTTATTAATGATCAAAGCTTGACATACCTTGCCATGCTTTGTGTTCTCTTTGCTATGGACTGACTATACAATGATGAACAAACTTTGAAATACAGCAAATACTTTTCTGTCTGCCACAACTTCACAGGTCTGGGACTTTATACAAGCTGACAAACAAGCTCCAGAATTCTGGGCAGCTGGCAGTAGCAGTAGTGTGGTCAGCTGCGAATAGAGGCTGTAATTTGGGAAAGAACAGTCGTTAGAAATCTGCTTCATACCTGTGTGAAAACTCGGAAGGTAGTAACAGGCTGGGATGGGTCAGCTGGAAGTGGCAGTCCGGTAAATGCAAACTGTGTTATGAATGAAATCTTTAGCCCCTTTGGCATTAGTGAAAAAATGAAGTTAGAAACTTGTCCTATCAGTTCAGGGTAAAAACATTTGAAACAGAGTGGGAGAATGAGGATGAGGAAGGAAACATCCAAAGCAGCATTACTGAAGAAAATTCTATATTTTCAGAGAGGAAAGGAATGCCATAGAGGAACAGAGGATTTGAAAATGACATATTTGTGGAAGTATCAGGGTAGACCCTTGATGTTTAGAAAGGATCACCTTTGGCTTTGGTCCTGAGGCCTGGATGAGAACCTTACTTGGCATAAATGTGTTGTTTGCTCAGGAGAACCAAAGCAAAATGCTGCTTTTAGTATGCTGTCAATGAGAGCCTCACACTGACTTGTGTGCAAAACAGTGTGCCTGAGGACAGCAGAAGTGTGAAGAAACATGCACATTTCCCTGTGGGTTTGTCAAATGAATGTGAGCTCCTTTCAGAAACAAAACTGCTCTGATTACTCATGCATCTAATGGTCCCATTATCTAAAAAAATAGTTCTCTTTTCCCTCCCATGAAGTACAAAAGCTGTGTTTGCTCTTGGGTAGTCACAATCATAGCAACCATCACAACATGCAATCTGAGGAAGGGAGGATTCGTAAACCTCAGTAGATCTGCTCTGGCCTTACTGTAATAGGTGGGTGCTGTGTGCAGTGTATGCTCCTTCCACATGTGCTTGTGACAAGGAAGTGATTAGAAGTGCTTGGAAACCTGTTAGGATTGCTTAACCTGTATCATTCCTGCAACCTATGTTCTCTTTTATGCTCGGAAGTGGCAAAGCATGGAGTCAACTCAGGTTTCATTGTTCTAGGTTAAATGAAAGCTGCAGGGACTCCTGTGGAGCTGGTTAGCTAGCCTAGCAGAGAAAAATCTTCTTTTTTTGTGTTTTTGGGTTTTTTTTCCCATCCTGAAGGAAAGCCTGAGTCTTTGCCTTCTCTATGGCAGAGGAGAGCTGTGTTACCTGATCCTGTAAGTCAAGCTGGTCTTCAGATTGTTCCCCTGACAACTATGAACTCTCACAACAGGTGGGGATAGTTCAGCTTATTTGTTTATTGAGTATAAAAAATATTTCCAGAGAGAGGGATCTCTTGGGCTAGGTGATTCTGGGAGCTGGGGATTCTTGTTCCATTTGGAGATGGCCTAGTAAAGGTTTTTGCTGTATTTAAGTGTCCTCTTGTATGTAGATTGGTGTTTAAGTCCTTGGGTGTATTTTCATGCGTCTGTATCTCAGTGAGTAAATAGTTCTAACTTCTGTAACAGACGTTTTGCATGTTTAATGATTGCTAAGTGATTTAAATGCATTGTGTTAGAAATCCTGCCTCCTTGTCTTCACAAAAGAGGTCCCGAGCCTGCAGGTGACTCAAATGGAGTCTATATAATAAGGGGTTTAGCAGATGTTGCCAGTTTTCTAGCTGCTCACACACTGTATACTTTTGTGTCGGTGAGCTGAAGCATTTACACCACTGTTCAGGGGACAATTTTAAACTTGAAGTGCACGCATAAAGGCATCTGTTTGTCTTCATCTAGTAGCAAACACACACCAGTGTCCACTGAAAATTCCAGATGCTCCTATGGATCTGTGTGATCATGTAAAGAACTAATCCCTGTTTCTTCCAGGGAGTCTCATTTTCCTGTGGTCAGTATTCATCAGAAGCTGACAAGCTTCCTGGGATATGTGCCAGTGGTGCTGTAGTTTCAATCTGTAGCAGCAGCATTACTGACCAATGCCCAAGTCAGAAGCAGAGCTGCTGATAATACTCTCAGTAGATGTGGTTTCTAATAACAGCTGGACCAGTTTTTTGTTGTCAAGACCACCAGAAGTTTTGCCAGCAGCAACCCTGAACAATTTCCTCATGACTTGCAGCAAGAGAGGGATTTGTTTCTGAACCAAGGGCAAATGTAAGTACATAATCCATGTAACAGAATTCCTCTGGAAGGTCACAATCTCTGTTATGCTGCACGCCAACCAAGTGTCACCAGGGTGACTCAGCTCCAACTGGACTGTTCTAACTAAATGAGGTTGTTTCTTAACAGTTTTAGATACTGTATTAATTACACATCTAGCCCATGGATTTAGGGAGTTTATCAGTAAATGTAGGGTACCAGAATGACTCATGTGGATGTTGCAGAACCTAATGGAACACTCTCTGCTAAGGAACTGAGACCCTGAGCGAGGTATACATGGAGAATTATAGTCTGATATTCAAGTGCCACTGGACCTTTGCTGACTTTCAGGTGTGCACAAAG